>NC_089808.1:6760546-7060546 GCF_029633855.1 Hoplias malabaricus
GGGTTCTTTGTGCAATGCAAAAGAAGAACCCATTTTGGGTTCCATAAAAAAAACCTGGCTTGTAGAACCATTATTTTTAAGACAAATCAACTACCAAAAATGAATGAATTTGGAGAGTCTTCCATGATTGACCACTAAGAAATGCAACCCAGCTTGCTTTCAGCCAGCGCACGGAGACAGGGCCAGTGTGTATTTACTTGCTTTTATATATCCAGTAGGGCAGGAGTTCTTACACTGGAGGCCTGATGAACGGAGTTGCAGGGGAATAAAAAGTCAAAAATAATGTAAAATTTTAATGAATGAATAAAATCCAATATAATGTACATAGCTAAAAGGCAATATGCACTGCTTAGGAATTTGAGGATGATATTAAACATTATTAAATATTAATGTATGTGACAACCTTTCACAGGTTGCTGAAATCCATCTTCCAGTTAGGTTAGTTGTGATGTTATAGAGCAGGGCCAGTATTGTTGTATGTACTGGTCAATGAAACAAACACAAATTGATAAACTGGTGGGGTGGAGCAGCAGGTAGTGTCACAGTTACACAGCTCCAGGGACCTGGAGGTTGTGGGTTCGGGTCCCTCTCCGGGTGTCTGTCTGTGAGGAGTGTGGTCTGTTCTCCCTGTGTCTGTGTGGGTTTCCTCCGGGTGACTGTCTGTGAGGAGTGTGGAGTGTTTTCCCTGTGTCTGCGTGGGTTTCCTCCGGGTGACTGTCTGTGAGGAGTGTGGTGTGTTCTCTCTGTGTTTGTGTGGGTTTCCTCCGGGTGACTGTCTGTGAGGAGTGTGGAGTGTTCTCCCTGTGTTTGCGTGGGTTTCCTCCAGGTGCTCTGGTTTCCTCCCACAGTCCAAAAACACACGTTGGTAGTGTGTTTCACCCTGTGATTCCAGGTGGGCTCTGGACCCACTGCAACCCTAAAACTGGATACGTGGCTTCACACAATGAATGCTGAAAGTGAGAGATGATTTATGATTTAAACTGCTGACTACAAAATGTTATTTTAACTTTTTTCAGATGTAATTTGGTTTCTAATAGTGTCACAGTGATTGTATCATCGGTGTTGGTCAGTGCTGTTGGAGAGAAATCAAAAAATGATATCAGTCATTTGGTTAAGAAACAAAGAATGCCATTTGAATTTTTTGGTAACAGCAAAGTGATCATATGTATAGGAATGTTTATGCTGTGATATGTTTTGTTAATATAAATATATATCCTCTAGCCATCACTTAAAAAAAAACAATGAAAAAGAAGGTTTGTCTAAACTATCTGGAGAAAGTTATGCTCTGTAATAGATCAGTGAGCACTAATTAAAATGAAAGAATATGCTCTTCTGATCAACACTCAGCATTTCTTTCCTTTCTGTAGAGATTATAAAGCTGTGTGTGCACTGCTGAATGACTGTGTCCACCATGAGTGCACTGACTCCACTAGTTACAAGGAGTGTTTACAAACCTGGACATAGTGAAGGGCAATGATTTTGCTTCTTCTCAGAGCTGTTTGTTAAACTAGCAGTTCAGTTTTTAAAGAGCACCCAGTTCAGCACTTAACATACACCAAACACATGGAAGGTTACCACTTGTGCAAAGATGTATGAGGACATTGTAATGCATCTCCCTAGGTCACATTCTGTGTACTTAAAACAAAAACAACAACAACAACAAAATAGTTATCACTAGATCGAACTACACACTACTCAGCAACGAGTTCCTCACAATAGTGACTGAAAAGCTTGGTCACAATGCATGGCCCTATCATGTCAATTTCCCCCAGCCCCATTCAAAATGTCAACCCTCCTGGTGGCTCTAGTATTAGTCCAAGATGAAGTGGCATAAAGGTTTGAGGGTGAGCCTGAAATGACACTGTACTTTCTCCAGTAGGGATGCCTTCAGTGATAGCTAAACAAAGGCATGGCCCTTGAAATCTCGGATGGACTGGCTAACAATTATGTTTAGGTCATGAGTGTTCCTAGCTGCTTACATATTCCTTGCACTCTCTGCCTTGATGAACATTAATTCATTGTTTTTTTATTATTATTATTATTATTATTATTTCTTCCTGGATTCATTGTCTGTAACCACTTATCCAGTTCAGGGTCACAATGGGTCTGGAGCCTACCCAGAATCACTGGGTGCAGAGATACCAGTTCATCGTAGGCCACTGCATCTGTTTTCCACTTTCTTATTCAGATTCACCTGTTAGAAACTCCTACTTATTGATAAATTATTTTCTGAATGTTGTTTTTTTTTTTTTTTTTTGCCTGTTCCATTAAATCCTCTAACTCTGGTTTTAATCGTGTCTGACCCAGACTGCTGCATTACAAACATGTTGTATTAGCAATATTTTTAAAAGGTTTAATTTGACCTAAATCTTTTTTTGGTCATTTTTGGACAAAGTAACGTTAGTTAATGTGTTTACCTTAAATTTACAGCCTCAACATCATTGTGATGCTTCACTGACCTGTAACAGGGATTGTAGGTCATCTATTGTTGCTAATCAGCTCTCAGCTTTGCAGAAACTGCACTATGTAACCTTTGGAGCAGGCTAGGATACCAACTCTCTGCCTCCATCGTCCCTTTGATTTCAGGACGGTGCTGTAAATGTGAATTACACTCTGCAACTGGGGAACAGTAGTGTTCTTTTAAATGAATGTGTGAACAAATAAATTGGTGAATGTGTAATAAAGATTTCCATGTGTAGAAATATTTTGTGTATGTTTGTGAAAATGTTTTGTTCTCCCATATATAATATGCACATGTAGAAAAGAAAAAAAGTTTTTGCAGGAGCATTTTCAGCAGTGAGGTTTCACTCTAAGATACAGAAATGCACATTTGCTACATTTCAATGTGACACTGATGTAACAAACTGTAAACCTTGGGATACAGTATCATTTTAGATTTCATATTAATGCAACATTTCTGTTCTCTCTTCCTCTGCTCAAGGGCTGATTGTTGTAATCCACAATGGAGAAACTGTAAAGGAGTCAGGTGGGTGATTTTTATCTGTATCTCATTGCAGAACATTCCTGTAGTTTTATAAAAGCAGAATTAGCCTCTGTTCTTGTTTGTTCCAATGGTGTTAAGAGGAAATGAATTGTCCTTAATGTCTTGGTATGGTGATGCATTAAGGTTCCCTTCACTGTAACGAAGGGGTCTAGGCCAAACCCTGAAAAACAACCCCATAGCATTATTTGTTCTCCACCACACTTTACAGTTGGCACAGTGTAGTCAGGCAGATAATGTTCTCCTGGTACTGGTCAAACCCAGACTCATCCATTAGGCTGTCAGATAGAGAAGGTTGATTTGTCAATTTACAAAACACATTTCCACTGCTCCAGAGTCCAGTTGGGCTGGACTGCTTTACCACACTACACCTGATGCTTTGCATTGTGCTTGGTGATGTAAGGCTTGCATGCAGCCATCTTCAGTACCAGGGGAGCACTTGGGGGTTAGGTGTCTTGTTCAAGGGCACTTCAGTCATAGATGGATAGAAGGAGGAGAACAGCACTGCTCCTTCACTCACATTTTTTTGTGCCGGTTGTGAGGATTGAACCAGCAACCTTTACATGGGAGTTCTGCTCCACTGCTGGTGAGCCACAGCCCCGCACCTTTCACTTATTTCTGCCTCAGCACATCAGCAAAGAGCTGAACCTGTGTCCAACAGAACAATGAGGCTGTTCTAACAACAAAAACAGCTCAAGCAAGTAAAACTGTGTAGAACAGAAAGACAATGATTGTTGCCTTTGAAGGAGCAACACAGTATTATGCATTAATGCTCTGCTTCCTCTGAGGCAGAGGATAAGACAAAGTGGATACATGATTGCTGCCACTGATGAAGCAGAGCATTATTGTGTGTCATTCAGCAGCTTCAAAAATATACTTCTTTAGAATATTCCTCAGAGGCAGCAGAATTTTATTGTACAACACACTGCAGCTTCCTCAGAGGCAGCAGTCATAACTCATTTGTGATAAAACTAGACTAAGTGTACAGTATGAAAAAGAAAGTCATTGCACACTTATGTCTGGCAGTGAGCGCAGGGAAACCACGAGGGTCTTGGAAAACCACAGCCCAGTGTTAGCTAACCAATCACGCCTCAAAGGCAGCTCTGCCCCAAATACCATTTTGTGTAGTGGTTTTGCACACCAGTCTGTAACGTCCATGTTTCGACCTCGTGCAACATACTTCACAAAAAAAGTATTTTCTTCTGAAATAATATAGCTAGTGCTAGAGGTGTGAGGGTGGGAGGGCTTTACGCACCTGTCTACATTTATTATTAATTTAGGAAATTACCACGTCTTGAGGCACATTTACAGTGTCTGGTGTGAAATGGGCTTACAGAATGACAGCAGTTGCTGCCTCTCATGTGCCTCACACTGCTCTTGCCTCCAGTGTGCTCCAGCTCAGAGTCAAAACCATGCAACAGTGTACTGAATAATCAAGGCATAATAAATAATAAACAACGCATCTGCACACATGAACTTTATTTCATAGACGATGCTTTGCTGCAGACAACATAGCAAAAAAAAATGGCCTCTATAAACATACACCTACAAAAAGATGCAGTAGGTTAAAATAATCAGATAAGTACAAATAAAGAAGCAGCCTTACAACATTTACTAGAACACTATAAATAAAAATACAACACAATTTAACAAATACTTGCAACAAATGCAACCTAAATAAAAGTTTACCAGATGAATCCTGAAAGGTGCAGGCTTTTCAGCAGCACAATAACACAATGCGTTTTCCATAAAAAAAGTACACACATTTTAGTCTTTGTTTTAGATATTGTCTGTGTCTCTTTGGTCTCAGTTCTTTTATCTTCCTTTGTTTATCTTAGTCCAGTGTTCTATCGTCTGTAGTCTTCTGAGATAATCTTGAGTTTCCCTTGTGTTTAGTAGTGTCTGATTCTGTCTCTATCTTGTTTCTACTTTTGTGTAGCTGACCTTTTAGTTCGTAGTTCTTCTTTTGTGACTTTTATACGTAATTTATATTTAGACTCCTTAGTTCTTTAGTAAAGTTCTCTTTACCCTTTAGTCTGTTTACCCTTTAATCCTCTTCCACTCCATCTCTAGTTTGTTCTTAGTGTATATCTTTAGTATTTATTAATTTTGTCTGTCTCTGTTAGAGTTTATATAGTGTGTGTTCCCGTATTCCTGTGTGAGGTTCAGTTCTTAGTTTAATCCCTGTGTGTGTTCTAGGTTCTAGTCTGTGCGTGTCCTTGTGTGTACTCTGTTATTGTGTTTATTTTAGCTTTTTGTAGTTCCTTGAGCCAGCGTTTAGTATTTCTCTAACTTTAGTCTTTGTCTGTTGTATTTTAGTCTTTTCACCTGTCTATTGTCATACGTTTAACCTTAGTTCCTTGTTCAGATCTTAGTTTTTCTCAGTGCTTGGTTTTAATGTAACTTTATTCTTTCATGAGTTATTTACAAGTTTCTGACCACTTATAAAATGTGTACAAAGTGCTGCCCATTGTGTTGGATTGTCAATGCAACCCTCTTTTCCCACTCTTCACACACTGATAGCAACACCGCAGGAGAAATGCTAGCACAGGTTTCCAGTATCCGTAGTTCCAGGTGCTGCACATCTTGATGTTATGGTGTGGTATATGGGGTACAAAGACAGTGGGGCCATTCTTCATCAATGGAAACCTCAAGGCCACTGGATATGCGAATTTGCTACATGATGATGTGTTTTCCTCTTTATGCACTGAAGCTGGCACGTTCCCTGAGTTTTTCCAGCAAGACGGTGCACAACCACATTATGGGTGTCAGGTCCGAGCATTCCTAGATGAACAATTTCCTGGAAAGTGGATTGGTCGTCGTGGGCCAGTTGAATGGCCCCCAAGGTCTCCCGATCTGACCGCCTTAGACTTTTATATTTGGGGTCATCTGAAGGCAATTGTCTATGCTGTGAAGATACGAGATGTGCAGCACCTGAAACTACGGATACTGGAAGTCCCACCAGGTGTTTATTAGCACTAAATTCCCCAGTCTTGTTGGTGCTGTCCAGTGAGTTCTTTAAATAAACTTATACTGCAGACACAGCTTCCAGTGAACTACTGTAATACTGCACTACAGTAACCGCTAATAAGTCAATAAGCTCTGTACAGTAGGTAAATTGTCAGAGGAAGTTGTGGCCAAATTTGGTAAAATTATTAATTTGCATGAAAAATGTAAAATAATAATAATTTAAAAAATCTTGTTTAATTAAAGACCACAATTCCTGCAACAAAGCAGCAGTCTCAAAGTGCAGCAAAACCCTTCAGTTCCACTTGGAATAGGTCTGGACATTTTTACAGATTTTTCATAAGACTGAACAAAATTGAAAGCTTACAATTAGAAAAATTCTTGTTTACTCTTCAACCTTGTTTCCCAGATTTCATTACACCCCACATGATTAATCTGCACAGACATGCACATGTAGATCACTGGAAAACTGAAAATGTCAGCATCTTTGGCACCTGTAAAAAAAAAAAGATCTTTGCAAATTTTTCAACAGTGAAAATTTCATATTTGAGAGGACCTATTGGAGCAAAGGTTCATTTTGTGAACTAGTGATTTTTGTCAAAAATCAAATATTATATCAAATGTGTTTGGGAAGTGTTCCTGAGCCAGTGATTTCCAGGACAGAATTGTGTTTGTTTTATAAAGTGTGAAATACTGTAAATAAATACACAAACAGAGATTTCTCAGGATTCACAGAAACCTTTACCTGCCTGCAGCTGGGGAGAAATATTCTAGGTGTGGCTTTTTGTCCCACACTCTCAGTTTCACAAACCAACACAAATACAAACAAAAAAAGGAGGATTCCAACTCTGTAAAAATAAGTTAAATTGACATTAAGAACCCATTGGCAGAATAATAGTTATAAAAATGAACATAAATTGCAGTTTTAATGTGCTCAGATACAAGGATTTTATCTTCTCTGCTCACTACCAGCATTCTAGCCAATTAGAGGGTGTATCCACCTACATGGATGGAATTAAGGGTAGACACTTTGCCCTCAATGAACAAATATTTTATATTTAAATTTATATCCAGTCATACCACATTAATTAAGGTTTTACATTAAGTGCTGATTATCTAATTGTATACACTTTATGCATTAGGATCAACAACTGTTAAGGTACATTATTTTTTAATAAAGATATATTATATACACTCATTAAAACAGCATTCATTAACGTTGGATATTATTACATAATAAGCAGTGGTACTCAGCACCATAACACTTTATTTTATGATCTGCTTCTTAACTGTTTAAGTTTATTAAGTTTATTAATAGGTAGAGAACTATGGAACAGACTTGTCTTATTGGGCTCTGCAGAATTTTCAGTTTGGAAAGTATATTCAGGCTCTTTCAGAGAGAATATATTCTTTGTTTTATTATTTGATGTCCTATCACACACTTACCACACAAACATATGAGAAAACATGGCGGGCAAAGCAACAAAAACTTGAAACACAGCCACGCCTGCTCTGAGGCCCAGTGTCCAGAACCCATCGTGAAGTTTTTAGAATGTACTGGGGAAGGAGATGGCTGGGCTCAGAGCTGATGTCAGTGCAGTAAGGACTAAATTACAATTCAGAACTTGACATCTACAGAGTTAGCCACACTGAAACATTCAACTGTTGAGATGGAAGCGAGCCTATCAAAATGCACCAAAGATATTCAAGGCTCAGTTCTACTCATTACAGAATAAGTTTAGATTTAGATCGATTTACAACCGTGGTGAAGAATAAAGAATATCAGGATTGTTGGAGGCCAGAGGACCATAGCAGTTCAACTGCAAATATTTTGATGCTACTGCAGAAGGTGTTTAACTTATCAGAGGTGCCTGTGGTAGACAGATCACACTGCTCACTACTACCAGCACTGAAACAAGGAGAGAAACCCTGTGCCATTCTGGCTCTCCTACAGAACTTTTGTGCAAATATCCTTTGATTTGCTAGAGTAAAGAAACAAATCAAGTGAGACAGAATGAACACTTCTGTTTATCTACACTGCACGAGTGGCCAGAGCCCAAACCTATTTTGGATCACTCACAACAACCAGATTTACTCTGCGCCAGAGGAGTCCTACATCACAACTAATATTCTAACCAATAAGTCACCCTCCAGTGTCTAATTATAGAGCTTGTCATAAAACTCTGTATTTATAATAATGTCATTTAAAGAACTAATCTATTATTTATCACAAATATTTTATTTATTTATATATTTATTATTGTTTTTATTAAATGTACACAACTACCATTTATGCGACATAATTTTTTCACAAAATATGCTCAATGGGCCTTAGCAGACAGAAGTGTAACCTGGTTAGGAATTTATGTGGAGATTTAGCCTTAGAATAGGGGAGGCCTTAACGACCTGGAAGTTAAGAACAGGTCGGCATAGGGTTCCAAAACCACTTTATTCATGTTTTTATTTGTATTGTCTGCTTATTGGTAAACTATTTTCTGCCTATAGATTCATTTCAGCATTTCACATCATGACAAGATCTGCTGTTTCATTTGTGATTGTTCAGCTGGTTAGTCTGTCTTACCATGAAATTCATATTGCACAGTAATGGTTAATGGTTTCGGGCTTAGGCTTAATTTGATTTGTTAGTTGGAACATTAAAAGGATACAGCATCCCATTAAGCATAGTAGGGTTTTCACACACCTGAATTATTGGGTCTGTAGATATTATGTACCTCCAGCATACACATCTCCGAGCTGGTGAACATATTAAATTGAAGAAGGGCTGGATCAAACAGATATTTCATTCCAACTATGGAAACAGATCCAGGGGGGACAGAAATATTAATAAAGAAAGGGGTGCCATTTATGCCCTTCAGCATAATAACTGATAACAATGGTTGATTTATCATAGTATTTGGCAAGTTATACGGTAGACAAAGACAAAATAAAAAGTCTCCAAATCAGGCGCAATAATTGTATCATGTATGCAGCCTTATAGGTTGTATGATTCCTGGAGGCACCTTAACCCTACTGCAAAAGTGTTCACCCTCTCATATTCAAGAACTGAGTCTACCTTATTTACCATAAAGTGATGTCTTTAGTGTTTGAAAGACAATACCACAGTGTAGTGATCTCTGACCACTGACCTGTTCAGTTAGATATGAGGATACACAGCCTTCCAAATTTTTGCTAATTACACATTTGATCACTTTCTAATTATTATTCAAGAATTACTGCTCATCAAACTGTTTAAAACTGCTTCTGATCCCCATACAGAGACATTGCTTTTCTTCCTGGTGATTCCTACACAAGCTACTGGGCCATGATCACTAAAACCAAGCTCAAATACTGACTCAGTGATTGTTTTTCTTTTCTATTGTCAAATGAAATCAGTCAGAGATGAGTTAGTGTGGTGTAAGATGTTTGGTCTGATTGAGTTAGTAATTATTTGAGAAAGATTTATAATGCCTCAGAATTCTATATAATAATCAGAGACAAAACACAGCCAATTTCATCATCAGTAGCTTTGGAAGGAGCAGAAGTCTGTAAACTCCCAATTTAAGTAACTTAATTCTTCTGCAGAAGAACTGGCGACCCCTCCTTGGTGTGTTCCTGCCTAGCGACCTGTAGTTCCGAAGATGCTCTGGACCCACCGTGACCCTGAACTGCATAAGCGGTTACAGACAATGAATGAATGAATCAATGCATTATTCTGCAGTGTACACTTTCAAGGCCAGAACTTCAGAAAGTTTCTGTACTGCATTAAGAACAGTTCAGAGTAAAACAGGCTCTGGTAGATGGCTGCAGTGTCCCATCAGTGGCTTCTTCTGAATCTCTCACAGCACGTCTAAACCTAGTGTCAGATTACACCTGATTACCAATTTACCAAGATTATGAACTGATAGTTGTTCATGATGAATTATGCTCTTAATATTTAAATCATTCAAACCTAAATCTTTCATATTCTTCAAATTAAGAGAATTTAGGACAGGGTTTGGAACAGACTTTGACTTTAAATCAGCAAAGGGGCATCAACGTAAAAAAAATGTAAACACAAACAAATCACCAAATATCAATTTTCTTAGGAATGAGAATGGAACTTATATTCTGCAGAATATCTAACCAGCTAGAGAGCTACAAACACACATTGGCTAAGTCTGTTAGATTGTTCATTCATCATTCACATAAAGCAACTGTAGATTCAAACTTCTATAGATAGAAGTTTGTCTCCCCTGTAGGTATCAGATCATTCTTTTCAGAAGGTTGTAAAACTGCATTGTCTCCGGAACCCCTGCAGTTATCACAGTCATACATTTAACAAAACAGGAAAGAAGTGTTCCTTCTGTACCATTCACATAGTTCTAAACACATACAATTAATACAAATTAGTCATGTCTTTTCCTTGCAAGGAAAAGGAAAACAAACAAACAAACAAACAAAACATATTGATAAAATATTGATATGAACTTTCCACCAAAGGGGTCAGATTTTCACAGATGTAAATAAACAGTTGTTGGAGACATTGCTTCAGTAAACTACTGTAATAATGCAGTACATTATTTGGATCTCATACACTATCTGTTCATTTATAGTCTTAAACATTATTTCAGTAATGAATTAAAGTGTTTACACTTCATGTGCAGCTGGATTTAAATGAACACTAAGCAAACTGAGGCCCTTTTGATGGGGCCCTTTTGAAGACGGGTGTTTGTCTTTTAAGATGAACAGGTGTTTATAGGAGAGACAGTGATCATCTCTTCAGTGTTCATTAAGTTCAGCATCACAGCAATACGGGTTTTTGATTTGTGTTTTTCATTAATGAAGCTGTATCTAAATCCTATATTATCTTCTTCATATAGATCTACCCACTCCTTCACTGACTGTAGAACCAGAGGGAGAGCTGTTCACTGGAGACTCAGTCACTCTGAAGTGTGAGATTACGACTGATGGTGATTGGACATATCTGTGGGAGAGGGTTGGTCCTGGAGGGTCGCCTGCAGTGTTCCAGTCTGTTACTGAAAAGATAGACACTCAGAGCTTTACAGTAGCTGCTGTGGATGGAGATCAGTACCGGTGCAGAGTACGGAAAACTGGAGGAACACAATCATCACTGTACAGTACTCCTGTTAACCTCACTGTAAAGGGTGATTGCTTTAACACTTCTTTTTATTAATTTTCATGTTTACAGCAGCAGTACAGTCTGTACAATCTAAAAAAGCTTGTCTCTTAATCAACAAAGTAATGGAATTTTCTGTTAAATTGTTCTATGGATTCTGTGTATATTTTATTAATAACCTAAAAACATTCATATTGATGTCTCTAATGTTTGTCTCAGCACAGGCTCCAGGAATATATCTTCATCAAAATAATTAATGAACTGCATGAGTCCTCACTATTTCTGTAAACATTCTGTGTAACACTTAATATTAAGTGCTGACTAATGGCAAACACTACGTTTATTAAGATAACAATACAGACCACACTCATTCTTAATTACAAATACTTTTCTGTTAGTAAGTGCTTATTAATGTTGTGGAACAACCTATATTTATAAAAATGTATTATGAAATTTAACAAAAAACTAAAGTGTTCAACTTTAATAAATACTGACTTGCCCTTAGGAAGTGCTTATTAACGCTGGAGTTCATATAAAAAATACAGTAATGCAGTTGAATACGTACCTGGTCATTGTAAATTTATTGCTGGTTTATCGTGACACACAATCAACACGACACCCAAATACACACTAATCCTGCCATACACCAGTATTGCAAATGAGTTCATTTACTAGCAATAACTACCATTTCAGATTGGTCTGGATTTAAGTGTCTTCCACCTCTTTATATTTTAGGATCAGCATGTCGTAGAAAGACATTTAAGGTCTGCTTTTAACTGAATATTACAATGCATTAATAATTAGAACATCAGTAAATAAATAGTTAATAATCAATTTAAATACTCTTAAACAGACAATATATTAAAACATTTATAGTGTTTACAACTGATGTTTGTATTAAACAGTAGTGGTTAAGTTCTTATTAATAATTAATCAACTGCTTGCTAAAAGTTAATTAACAGTTAAGAAGCAGTGTTACCAGTAAATCCTTAGCATTCCCTGTGACTGGCGCCCCCTCCAGGGTGTGTTTCTGCCTTGTACCCAGTGATTCCTGGTAGACTCTGGACCCACTGCATCACTAAACTACAGACAGTGAATGAAATAATGAATCAATAAATCAATTAATATTCACCCGTACTTGATCATGAGGATTAGGACTTGAGTTTGACACCCCTGCTCTATATATGGCCTAAGAGATAGTTCATATGGCTATAATTAATGGCCCACTGGTGTATAGCATGCCCACCACTCACACTACAAATCCCACTATGCAATAGCTGTTTCCGCTGCTAATGACACATTGACTCTGAAAACCTGCAGAGAACCTGTTTGTTGACATTGGAACTAAACCTGTGTCTTGTTTGTGGAACTACCGTGGCTGTAATTAAAGAATATAGCATAAGCTGGAACTATGAGACAAACCAGCAGGGCAAGTACAAAACCTGGACATTCAGCAGAAGCTACAGGAGGCAGAAGAGTTTAAAAAGATTCTGGTGTTAGAGAAAACTATGTTCACAAAAGCAAAATAACAAAGTGAAGCTGCAGTGAAAGCTAGGCCTTTTACAGAGGGAGAGTTTTTGAAGAGCGTCAAGTGTGACATCTTGTGTCCAGATAAAGAGCAAACACTTTCAAATATAAGTCTCAGCAAAAATACAGTTATTGATCTGATGTGTGAGGCTGCCACTGAAACAAACAAACACAGTGGATAAAAAAAGAGAAAAGACTTTAGTGCGTATTCCCTTGCTTTGGATGAAAACACGGACAAGACTGGCACTGCACGTCTGGCAATGTTCATCTTTGGAGAGGACTCCAGCTTATGTTACAGAGGAACTTTTGAGTATTAAAACAATGCATGACACAGCCACAGGAAAATACAGATTAGAAGAAGTATCTAAATGTGTGAATGACATGAAACTCTCCTGGGACAACCTTACAGGACTGACAGAAAAGAGTGTCGACAATAAATAGGGGAGGTGGATGTTGTGTGTATGCTAACAATGCATGGTGCACAGATGTTCAGATTCTACACAAACACTGTTCGCCCGATGTTGATGCTGAAGTGCACACCATTTTATTTACCAAGGGAATTCTCCACTGTTTTCACCCTGGCCACCTATATCCCTCCACAAGCCAACTCCTCAGCTGCACTGGGACGTCTCTATAATGCCATCAGCATGCAGGAAACAAAGCACCCTAACAAAGCATGCTATGTTCATTGTGGCAGGTGATTTCAATCACTGCAATCTAAGGACTGTTCTACCCAAATTTCACCAGTTTGAGAAATTTCCAACCAGGGAGAACAAATCTTCGGACAATGTCTACTGCAGTGTATCACTTTGGACAATCAGATCACATGTCCATCTTCCTCTACCCATCGTATAGGCCAGTTCTCAAGCAAGCTCCACCAGCAAGTAGGATAGTTAAAGCATGGACTGAAGAAGCAGATCACATTCTTTAAGGCTGCTTTGCTAGTACCAGCTGGCAGGTTCTGTCCATGCTGCGTGCCCACTTCACTGCATTTATCTCAGGCAACCCTGATGTCAATTAGAGAGGCCAAGGGACAGTACAGTCTCAAGCTGGAGCAACATTACAGCACCACTGACACCAGGCACATATGGAAAGGACTAAAACAGCTCAGTGACTACTAGAACAAGTAAAGAGGGGAAATCGACTGCCATGCTGCTTTACCAGATGAGCTGAATGACATTTATCTTCCACAAAGCACCTCCAAAGTTGGTTACAATGAGTGTGGAGTCACATGGGCCAGCTCTCACAGTCTCATCTGCTGAGGTGAATTGTATATTGTTTTTGTGCCTTTCTGCTAAGTACTTAGTATTTATGATGTATATTGTAACTGTTGGTACTTTTAGTCTGGGAGGTAGTGCAGATTAAGGATTTCATTGTACAGCGTTACTGCTTGTTTCTCTGTGAATATTACAATAAAACTTTGAATTGTTTTATTAATTTATTCATTTATTGTCTGTAAGCCCTTATCCAGTTCAGGGTCACGGTTGGTCTGGAGCCCACCCAGAATCAATGCGCGCAAGGCAGGAACACACCAAACTCCTCACAGACGGTCTTATATACTAAATAATAAATAGATTGCCTTCTGCATAACTTTGATAGGCTATTTTATTATTTATATTCACGCAACTAGTAACTAGAAATAAAATAATTTCTACCCTCCAGATATGATCTTAACCATCTCTTCTTGAAAGCCACACCCAGTTCTCTAGTTTGTCTAAAAAGACCCTGTGATCAACAGTAACACATGCAGCACTAAGATCAAGAAGCTCTATCACTGATATTTCACTGATGTCTGAGTTCAGATGGATGTCATTTAGGACATCCATGCATTAGTGATTTGGCCTAGGAATGGAAGATTAGAGATTGGTCAGTAGTTATTCAGGATACTACTGTCTAAGTTGCTCTTTTTAAGAGAGACTTCATGACTGCAGTTTGTAGCACTCGAGGGGAGATCCCTGAAGGAGTGACTATATATTATTTGCAGTATGTCCTCACACAGGCAACAGAAGACTTCATTCATGAAGTGGGCAGGAAACACATCTATTATGCATGTAAGTTGTTTTACCTGCTGGAGTTTTCTTATCAATAGGAGTGAATTTAGACAGGGTACATTTTTGATTTTGAGGATGTACAAGAACAAGTCGAGTCAAACTTTATTTCTAAAGCACCTTTAAAAACCACGGAGGCCTGTCAAAGTGCTGTACAATCAAAACCCAACAAAGAACAGCTCTGCTGTTTAGAGATGTCATGACATGTTTTGTTCCTGTCTCCCTCGTCTCTGCGTTGGCTCCACCCTCTCATTGTGCCTCCTTTGTGGTTCTGCCCCCTCGTTTTCTGTCCCAGGTGTTCCTTGTCTGTGGTGTGTATTTAAGTTCCTTTGGGTGGACATTTCGTGAACTTCTTGTCTTAATTTGGGGTTGTCTGTTTGTAGCTCTCTAATCTACTAGTACCTTGAAAGTTTGTCTCTCTCTCTCTCTCTATTCTGTTGGTAATTCTCTGTCTAGGTCTCTCTATCTATGTATCCCCATCAACTCTATATGTTATTAAATAAACCCTGTGATTATAGTCTGACTACGCCACCTGAGAAATTTCACCTCAGGAAATAAGACTAGTAAAAACTAGCCAAACGACCCAGGTTTGTTTGTTGGAGACAGAGATCCGTTTTCCACACTCAATTTATTTTCAATATGATGTGATTTTATTTCAATGATTTACACATTCACACATTGACCTAAAACACAAATACTTAGCTGCAGCTTTTAAATTAATACATCAACATTCATTATAAAGATCAGTCAATTTCTATATCACAACAAGGTGCTATAAGCTAACTTCCACAACTAAAGAAAGATACTTTAACAAAAACAAATATTTAAACACACTTTAAAAGTAAAATAATTCGGACACAAACTCAAAAGAAAAATAACCAATTATAACAACAAAACCAAAATAAACGAATAATCAAATGAAAAACAATATACAGTGTACACTTAATGAAAGCACAGAAAAATAATATGAAAAAAAAATAAGTAAGCACAGAATTGGAAAATAACCAACTAACTAAACCCAAAAATTAACACAAATATAATCTGAAACTTTTAAATAAAATGGAAATTAAAAACTTTTTAAACAAAAAAAAAACAATTACCAAAAAATACAACTGTTGCAAAATAAATTAACTGCGTCTTGAAGACAAAACCAAACCAAAAATTAACCAAAAACAAAAATAAACAGAAACAAACAAACAAAAACAATTTCACGTGCAAAGTGGTACTAATCTATAACAAAGCAGCAGCACGACTTAGCCAAGACGTGGAGAAAACAGCAACAATACGGGATGAGGAGCAGCTAGAGGGATGTTTAAGCTCTGTTTTAAAGGAGTTTATCTATCTCCGTCTGCACTATGAGGTGCGACAACTGATAGATGAGAATATGCAGCTGGCAGCATGACGGTTCTAAAGAAATATAGTATGTAAATACAAAGACAACTTGAAAGATGTTCTTAGAGAGAGGGAACTATGGAGAGAGATCCCAGTAAACATGGAACGTCCCTGGACATTCAAAATAGGTCTAAAAGTAGTCTGTCTATCAAGGACATATTTTAAACGTCAATGGACGTCAAAAATCCATCTTAATAAGTTAGTTAAGTGGTGACCAATCGATAACGTCAGTGGACGTCCAAAGCGCATTTTATACAAGTAATTTATTTCGGGACCAATTAATAACGTTAATGGACATCCAAAATACGTCTAATAGTCGTCTTTTGAAAAGACGTCCAAACACAGACATTGAACTTTCATTTTCAACCTTAAGAGAACGTTGATTAGACGGCAACCATTACGTTATTTCAACATTGAATCAACGGCTGATTAGTCTCAAAATACTTTACAAATGCGTAAATGTTAATCCAAAAATTAAACACAAGTCCCAAATATGTTTCACTGTTCACAAATGAATACATCCCAATCTGTGTCTCACAGACTGCAATTTGTACAAATACAGTTACCCAGTAAACAAGGAACGTCCCTGGACGTTCAAAATAGGTCTAAAAGTAGTCTGTCCGTCAAGGACATATTTTAAACATCAATGGACGTCCAAAATCCATCTTAATAAGTTAGTTAAGTGGCGACCAATCGATAACGTAATGGACGTCCAAAACGCGTTTTATACAAGAAATATATTTCTGGACCAATAACATCCAAAATACGTCTAATAGTCGTCTTTTCAATGTCTGTGTTTGGATGTCTTTTCAACTTTCATATAAAACCTTAAGAGAATGTTGATTAGACGGCAGTCATTACGTTATTTCAACGTTGAATCAACGGCTAATTGTTTACTGGGTACATTCATAAATACAGCTTTTTGGTTTTCATAGATATATCACAATTTTATGCGAAAATAAACACCTTTGTTTAAATTTACATTGCAAATATTTGTAAAGTCGAAGTCTCGAATTAAAAATGTATTTGTAAATTGTTGAATGTGCATTTGTCGATCAAGTCACTGACGAGTTTTCCATGATGTGCATTTGTTCATTTCCTCTCGCGTGTTTTTGCATTGAGACTTTCCTTTCGCATTTCACCCTCTCCAAATACAAACGTAGTCTGATCCACAAATGCGGCCAGCAGCTGAACAACCGCTTCATATCACAGACAGGTAGAAGGGGGAGCACTAGGGAACACTTGAAGGTGCCCTAAATTTAACGGTGTTCCCTAATTTCACTGCAGAATAGTGTTATCAAATAAAATACTTTAAAATCCGTATTTCCGTATTTGGACACTAAAAGCCGTGTTGCGTATTGGACGCAACATATTTCTGCGATTGGACTGTTAAAACGGGTGATTTGTTTTAAACTGACACCCCCAGCAAGACGGTGGGTACATGCTCCTAAACAGAATATGCGCTTCTCATTGGTCATCACTTTTATTTAGCCCAGGGGTCAGCAACCTGCGACTCCAGAGCCGCATGCGACTCTTTGATCCCTCTGATGCGGCTCAGCTTTTGAAAATAATTAATGAGAATTTAATTAAAATGTATTTTATTTTGATTCGTTCATTTTCAAAATGTAATTCTATGAAGATTATGGCGATCTTGTAACATCTAAAATATTTTATTATTTAAAATATTTTGTCGCTCTTAATACACGTCACAACTTCCAACGTGCGACACCCGCCAGTGAGCCGTTTCTTGAACTTTTTGACCGCTGACTGCACGGCGCCAGTAAAATAATGAGGGCACGCAGAGAGAGGACAGCGTTTTTGTTTGCTGCCCGTGTATAATTTAAGTTCTGCCTATTTTTCCATTACTAAAAGGACACAAATAGACATTGAGTATCTTACTTAACCTTCAACCCGACGTCTTTTTTTAGTTAAAAATGTTTTGTTGCATGCAGAAATTTAATTTCTTTTTCTCAGCAAAAATTTAATTTATATCTCTTAATACTTTACATTTAGTTCTGACTGATCCATGGTAAACTCTGCAGTTTCAGGATGAACAACTATTGTACGTCATATATAATTATGAAGTATTAAATAAACTAATGAACACAGCATGAATTAAACTTCAGCGTTCCTTACATTTTCTTTTTTTATGAACTGTATCCTCCCACAATCTAAAAACACACGTTAGTGGATGGATTGGCTGTGCAGCATTGTCTACTGGTGTGAATGTGTGAGTGTGTGATACCCAGCGATGGACTGGCACCCTGCAGTAATTTCCACAACAGAATTGTGATGACTTTTAATGCATTGCCACCTGGTGCCCAAAGATCACCACCATCATTACTGAAAGGCTTTCAGGCCTGTCCCTTGCACAGAGATTTTAATTCAATACGCTGTACATTCTGTGGATTCTCTGAATTGTTTATTCATATTATGTGCTGTAGCTGATGGAAGCCCTAGACTAGATTTGAAGCTGTGTAAAAGAGAGACAGGCTTGTTTAAACCTGTTTAGACCACTGAGTTTTCAGTACAGAGTAAAATATAATATCCACTAAAACTGTGCCAAAATGATTTTCTGGGTGTATTCCATCATTCCTAAAAAAAAGACTCATTTAAAATATTCTGCATGAAGAGCACAGTTCTGGAGCCAGCTGTGAAGACTCAAAAGGCAGCTAAGAGCCCAAGTTCATCTCCAAAAGGTGGAATAGGACCAGAATTCACTAAACAGGTTTTACACAGGAGCTCAGCTGAACAGCTTGTTAAATCCTGACACTTTACAATGAACACTGAACAGAACGCCATTCCATGCACCATTCGATCCACACACACACACACACTGGTGAGAAGCAGCACCCAAACACACACAGTGTCCTCTCAGCCAGTAACGACTGTCCACCTGGAGGACTGCATCAGCCACTAGGGGATTCACCCATGACAGAGTGCCAATCCATATCTGGGACACACACACACAAAGACATTCATTCACACACACATTCATTCACTCACACTACGACGGTGTTTTTGAGTAGCCAATTCACATAACCTCCATGTTTATGGTCTGTGGGGGGGAAACAGGAGACCCCTGAGGAAAAATACACACACACACGGGTAGAACATGGAAACTAAATGTCAGAAAGTTTGATTCCTGAAAGACAGTGGACAGCAGCTTGTCTTCTAATATTTCTGTTGACTGAATCTCCCACTATTAACTCAGCTGGTGTGAGACACTGCAGTAAAACTCTGTGGAGGATCTGTCCAGATGAATGTGGAGGAAAGGTTGTTGTTGTAGGGATATTCAGAGAGAGCAGATTCTGCAGAAAGTACTGCTCACTGTGTGATATTTCAGAGAAGTGGTGTTTAAAGAACACAGTATGTTACTAAAGTGAGAGACAAAAACTGAGTTGTGTATTAACTCCATTGAGATAAACTTTGTTTAAAAGACTGACACTGTGTGGTCATCTCTTCAGTGTTCATTAACCTCAGTGTCACAACTATACAGAGTTTTAATGTGTGTTTTTCTTAATGGAACTGTCTCTAAATCCTCTGTTCTTTTCTCCCTGTAGCTCTACCCACTCCTTCACTGACTGTGGAACCAGAGGGAGATGTGTTCAGGGGAGAGTCAATCTCTCTGAAGTGTGAGATTAAGGGTTATAGTGGATGGATATATCAGTGGGAGAAGAGTAAAGGCAGTAAATGGACTGCAGTGTCTCAGTCTGAGTATTACACTGTAAACACAGACACTCTCACCATCAGAGAAGATTATGTCTCTAATAGAGATCAGTACCGATGCAGAGGACAGAAAACTGACAGATCACTATCATCACATTACAGTGAACCTGTTACTCTCAGTGTGAAGGGTGAGTGCTTTAACACTTTATGTATTTTCCTCTTTACCACAGCAGTACATTCTATATATTCTATCTATAAATATTTAATAGTAAAGTGAAGAACCTTCTCTTTACACTGACACCTTCAGTGTTTGTCTCAGCACAGGCTCCAGCAATATATCTTCCCCACAATAAATTATAAATAACATACTGTAAATGCCTTGTTATTTTAATGAATATCACAGTGACACTTTATATTCACTATATAAGTGCAGACTGACTAATGGTAAACACTGCATTTATTAGAGGGAAGAAATCTTAAGGTACATTTTAAATTATGATGAACTGCTATTAAAAACTGCATTAATCTTTCAAACAATCAATCAGTTTATTATTTAATTATTAATTTAACCTTAAATTGTTAACATAAGATTAATTCATTAATAAACACTCAGACATTTTATTTGTTTGTTAATTTGTTCCTTCATTATCAGATGTGATCATCTCTTCACTGTACACTTCAGTATCACAGCTGTACAGATGTTTACGTTGTGCATTTTTCACTGAGGTCCTAAATGAATTGAATATGACCAGTCTCCTCCTTTCTGTAGAGCCACTAGTTGCTCTTAATTATTCATTCATCACTCTATGACTATCATTTATTAATATGTTATTTAAGCATTTGAAGATAAATGAAATCACTGAAAACAAACATTTATTCACTGACAGTATTTATGTCATTAACAGTTAATATTGATGTCTTTATTTTACTGTTCTCAGTCACTGAACAAACCTAAAGCAGCAGTGAAGTGGGTCTCTGAGTTTAATTTGAAAATGACTTAACTATCATTAAATAAACTGTTAGTTAAAACAGTAATATGTTTCATGTAAATCAGATCTATTTTAAAATATCAATCTATAACTGTTCATAGATATTACTCAATAATCTTTAAACATCCATTCACCTCAGTGTCACAGTTGTACAGACAGGAACAGATAAAATGCTGTGGTTTTTAAACACCGTTGAAACATTCCTGATGCATTTAATCACCTAGACATAAATAATCTAATTAATGAAATAAAACACTGAAATCTATTTAACAAAGGAGCCTCCAAGACCGGGAACACATGATTTAATGGAAATGATTCTAAATATTAATGCAAATGCTAACCCTACACTATAAAGTAAATAATATACATTAGAAATACGAACATTTTATTTTAACATTATTTAACAGAAAAACCTAAACCTGAGCTCACATCAAGCCGTAAAGGACCTGCACTGAGAGGACAGCCAGTGGTTCTGTTCTGTGAGCTGGGTCAGTCTGCTGGATGGACGTTTTACTGGTCCAAACACACACACAACCCTGAGAATGAGATCAGCACTGAAACACACTTCTACACCATCAGCTCAGTCAGTGACTCTGATGGAGGACAGTACTGGTGCAGAGCTGGGAGAGGAAACCCACTCTACTTCACCCACTACAGTGATGCACTCAGGCTAATAGTTACTGGTGAGTCAAACACTGTCATACACATTGCAATCAGCCTTTAACGTGCGATACAGTTTGTATTAACACAACATGGACATTTTTGTGAAATGGCAAAAAATAAAAACATTTGTTTTGGTTCTGTTCACTGAGCTTCACTGAGGCTTTGAAATGGGTCTCTGTTTAAGAGAAATTATGTCACATGATGTGAAAATAATGTTCTAATGCTTTATATTTGTGGGAATAAAAACCAAGTGTGTGCAGCAGACCAGAGACAGATGAGCTTCTGTCTGAACACAAACACACAACAGTCTTTCTATTGTTTATAATATATAGACCTAGATTTTACAGCAGTCTTTACCATTTCCATTTCATCTGCTATTAGTCAAATATTTCTCAGGCTTTTGTGCTGATGTGCACTTCCCTGTCACATGTTCATTCCCTATTTTATTATTTTTTTTGTTTTTTGTTTTAAATCTACAACCCCAATTTTAAAAAAAATGGGACAGTGTGTAAAATAGACATGAATGTAAATAAAAACAGAATGCAATTATTTGCTAATGATACAGGCCCATATTTTATTCACAATAGAACATAGAACACAAGTGAGACATTTTACCATTTCATGAAATGTATTAACTCATTTAGAATTTCGATGGCAGCAGCACAATATAGTACTGGGTATAGGGCCACGTCTACCACTGTGTACCATCTCCTCTTCTTTAAATAACTGTTTGTAAACGTCTGGGAAGTGAAGAGACCAATTGCTGGAGTTTGGGAGAGGAATGTTTCCCCATTTTTGTCTGATGTAGGATTCTAGCTGCTCAACAGTCCTGAGATGCCTTTGCTAGATTTTTTTTTGTTTGTTTCATGCAGCACTAAATGTTTTCTGTTGGTGACAGGTCTGGACTGCAGGTGGACAGTTCAGCACCTTCAAAACTCTTCTTTTGTGAAGCCATGCTGTTGTGATGGGTGCAGTATGTGCATTAACATTTTCTTGCTGAAATTCTTCCATTTTCTTGCAAGACCTTCCCTGAAAGAGAGTGTCTGGATCAGAGTATATGTTTTTTCTAAAGCCTCTATACACTGTTCAGCATTGATCAGGCCTTTCCAGATGTATAAGCCCACACTATAGGATTATTGCACTATTGCAATCCCACACTATCAGAGATGCAGGCTTTTGAACTGTGCGCTGATGACAAGCTGGATGATCCCGCTCCTCGAGTTCACAGGACACGGCACCTGTAGTGTTGAAAAATAATTTCAAGTTTTGATGACAACAGAACTGTTTTCAAATTTGCCTCCGTCCATTTTAAATGAACTTATAGGAAGCATTTCTGGATCGTGTTGAAATAGAGCTTCTTTGCATGATACAGATTTAACTTGCTTTTGTGGATTGCTGTCTGACAGCCCAAAGATCATAAGCATCCAGTATTTACCATCTGCCATGTCCCTTCCAGATTTTGATGATATTATGTACTGTAGATGTCACATAGATTTTAAAGATCTTTGCGATTTTATTTTGTGGAAAATGTTTCTGAAATTTTTCACTAGTTTTAGACAGAGTTTCTCACAGATTGGTGAACCTCTGCCTATTTTTGGCTTTTGAGAGACTCTGCCTCTCTAAAATGCTCTTTTTATACCCAGTCATGTGACCTAGTTGGAAATTGTCCCTCCATCTTTTTTATTTATTTCAATATATTACTTTTTCAGCCCCCACCACATCTTTACCTCTGAAAGCCTCAGCCTCATTTTGATGCTCTTTTAAACCACAGACCTCTCTCTACAATGAACTGATGCAGAATTTTTTAGTCCTGGTGCTGGTGTTTTATGATATCAGTTCTGTAAATACACAGTTGCCTGGAGACACAGCTTCCAGTGAACTACTGTAATACTGCACTGACTCCAGTGATGTGTAGAGACTGTAGGAGTGTAAAACTCCAGTGTACTGGCCTCATTGTTTCATTATTGAATTAAAGTGCATTCACCACAGGGAGGCCAAAAACCACGGTGTTTATTAACTCTACTGAGATAAACAGGTGTTTATAGGAGAGACTGTGATCATCTCTTCAGTGTTCATTAACCTCAGTGTCACAGCAATGTAGATTTTTCATTTGTGTTATTCATTAATGGAGCTGTCTCTAAATCCTCTGTTATCTTCTTCCTGTAGCTCCACCCACTCCTTCACTGACTGTAGAACCAGAGGGAGATGTGTTCAGTGGAGACTCAGTCACTCTGAAGTGTGAGATTAAGAGTGATCTTAGATGGACATATCAGTGGGAGAAGTGGAATACATGGAGATGGAGTGCAGTGCCTCAGTCTTGGCCTTACACTGTAAACACAGACACTCTCACTATAAGATCTGTCACAGGCGGAGATCAGTACCGATGCAGAGGGAGGAATTCTGACAGATCACTATCAACATATTACAGCAAAACCTTTACTCTCACTGTGAAGGGTGAGTGCTTTAACAGTTCTTTTTTTAAAGCATTTTCATGTTTACAGCAGCAGTTCTAAGAGTTCTGTCTATTAATGTTTCCATTAAAAATCTGAAAAGAATTATTAATATCTCTTAATACTTTACATTTAGTTCTGACTGATCCATGGTAAACTCTGCAGTTTCAGGATGAACAACTATTGTACGTCATATATAATTATGAAGTATTAAATAAACTAATGAACACAGCATGAATTAAGCTTCAGCGTTCCTTACATTTCCTTTTTTTATGAACTGTATCCTCCCACAATCCAAAAACACATGTTAGTGGATGGATTGGCTGTGCGGCATTGTCCACCGGTGTGAATGTGTGAGTGTGTGATGCCCAGCGATGGACTGACACCCTGCAGTAATTTCCACAACAGAATTGTGATGGCCTTTAATGCATTGCCACCTGGTGCCCAAGGATCACAACCATCATTACTGAAAGGCTTTCAGACCTGTCCCTTGCACAGAGATTTAAATGCAATACACTGTACATTCTGTGGATTCTCTAAATTGTTTAGTCATATTATGTGCTGTAGCTGATGGAATCCCTAGACTAGACTTGAAGCTGTGTAAAAGAGAGACAGGCTTGTTTAGACCTGTTTAGACCACTGAGTTTTCAGTACAGAGTAAAATATAATATCCACTAAAACTGTGCCAAAATGATTTTCTGGGTGTATTCCATCATTCCTAAAAAAAAGACTCATTTAAAATATTCTGCATGAAGAGCACAGTTCTGGAGCCAGCTGTGAAGACTCAAAAGGCAGCTAAGAGCCCAAGTTCATCTCCAAAAGGTGGAATAGGACCAGAATTCACTAAACAGGTTTTACACAGGAGCTCAGCTGAACAGCTTGTTAAATCCTGACACTTTACAATGAACACTGAACAGAACGCCATTCCATGCACCATTCGATCCACACACACACACACACACACTGGTGAGAAGCAGCACCCAAACACACACAGTGTCCTCTCAGCCAGTAACGACTGTCCACCTGGAGGACTGCATCAGCCACTAGGGGGTTCCCCCATGATAGAGGACCAATTCATATCTGGGAATACACACATACAGACATTCATTCACACACACACATTCATTCACTCACACCAGGACAGTGTTTTTGAGTAGCCAATTCACATAACCTCTGTGGGGGGAAACCGGAGACCCCTGAGGAAATACACACACACACACAGGAAGAACATGAGTAAATGTCAGCAAGTTTGATTCCTGAAAGACAGTGGACAGCAGCTTGTCTTCTAATATTTCTGTTGACTGATTCTCCCACTATTAACTCAGCTGGTGGGCGACACTGCAGTAAAACTCTGTGGAGGATCTGTCCAGATGAATGTGGAGGAAAGATTGTTGTTGTAGGGATATTCAGAGAGAGCAGATACTGCAGAAAGTACTGCTCACTGTGTGATATTTCAGAGAAGTGGTGTTTAAAGAACACAGTATGTTACTAAAGTGAGGAAAAAAACTGAGTTGTGTATTAACTCTGAGATAAACTGTGTTTAAAAGACTGACACTGTGTGGTCATCTTTTCAGTGTTCAATAACCTCAGTGTCACAACTATACAGAGTTTTGTGTGTTTTTTCTTAATGGAACTGTCTCCAAATCCTCTGTTCTCTTCTCTCTGTAGCTCTACCCACTCCTGCACTGACTGTGGAACCAGAGGGAGATGTGTTCAAGGGAGAGTCAGTCTCTCTGAAGTGTGAGATTAAGGGTTATAGTGGATGGACATGTCAGTGGGAGAAGAGTAAAGGCAGTGGATGGACTGCAGTGTCTCAGTCTGAGTATTACACTGTAAACACAGACACTCTCACCATCAGAGAAGATTATGTCTCTAATAGAGATCAGTACCGATGTAGAGGACAGAAAACTGACAGATCACTATCATCACATTACAGTGAACCTGTTACTCTCAGTGTGAAGGGTGAGTGCTTTAAAACTTTATGTATTTTCCTCTTTACCACAGCAGTACATTCTATATATTCTATCTATAAATATTTAATAGTAAAGTGAAGAACCTTCTCTTTACACTCACACCTTCAGTGTTTGTCTCATCACAGGCTCCAGCAATATATCTTCCCAACAATAATTTATAAATAACATACTGTAAATGCCTTATTTTAATGAATATCACAGTAACACTTTATATTCACTATATAAGTGCAGACTGACTAATGGTAAACACTGCATTTATTAGAGGGAAGAAATCTTAAGGTACATTTTAAATTATGATGAACTGCTATTAAAAACTGCATTAATCTTTCAAACAATCAGTTTATTATTTAATTATTAATTTAACCTTAAATTGTTAACATAAGATTAATTCATTAATAAACACTCAAACAGACATTTTATTTGTTTGTTAATTTGTTCCTTCATTATCAGATGTGATCATCTCTTCACTGTACACTTCAGTATCACAGCTGTACAGATGTTTACGTTGTGCATTTTTCACTGAGGTCATAAGTGAATTGAATATGACCAGTCTCCTCCTTTCTGTAGAGCCACTAGTTGCTCTTAATTATTAATTCATCACTCTGACTATCATTTATTAATTTTATTTAAGAATTTGAAGATAAAGGAAAGCAGTAAAAACAAGCATTTATTCACTGACAGTATTTATGTCATTAACAGTTAATATTGATGTCTTTATTTTACTGTTCTCAGTCACTGAACAAACCTAAAGCAGCAGTGAAGTGGGTCTCTGAGTCTTTAGTTTGAAAATGACTTTACTATCATTAAATAAACTGTTAGTTTAAACAATAATATGTTTCATGTAAATCAGATCTATTTTAAAATATCAATCTATAACTGTTCATAGATATTACTCAATAATCTTTAAATGTCCATTCACCTCAGTGTCACAGTTGTACAGAGAGGAACAGATATAATGCTGAAACATAATGCTGTGGTTTTTAAACACTGTTGAAACATTCCTGATCCATTTAATCACCTAGACAAAAATAATCTAATTAATGAAATAAAACACTGAAATCTATTTAACAAAGGAGCCTCCAAGACCAGGACTGGGAACACATGGTTTAACTGAAATGATTCTAAACATTAATGCAAATACTAACCCTACACTATAAAGTAAATACTACATATTAAAATTATACAAACATTTTATTTGAATATTATTTTACAGAAAAACCTAAACCTGAACTCACATCAAGCCGTAAAGGACCTGCAGTGAGAGGACAGCCGGTGGTTCTGTTCTGTGAGCTGGGTCAGTCTGCTGGATGGACGTTTTACTGGTCCAAACACACACACAACCCTGAGAATGAGACCTGCACTGAAACACACTTCTACACCATCAGCTCAGTCAGTGACTCTGATGGAGGACAGTACTGGTGCAGAGCTGGGAGAGGAAACCCTCTCTACTTCACCCACTACAGTGATGCACTCTGGGTAAACGTTACTGGTGAGTCAAACACTGTCTGATAAGACAGTGACACTGAACATATACATTCCAAAGACAGCAGATATAGTAACATACTGTGACTTGATGTATTTACACATCGTCATGCACATTGCAACTAGTTTTTAAATGTACTATAAATTTGTATTACGTCAATATGGACACTTGAGAATGGCTTGTGTGAGCCAGAATATAAAAACCTAAGATTTGGTTTAGTGGACAGGCTTCACTGAGGCTTTGAATTGGGTCTCTGACAATACAGCGGGAAAAACTGCACTCATCTGAAATGACTCAGAGGAGCGATCTGAGGCTCTTGCACTTTCAAAAAAAACCAAAAAACTTCAGAGCACATTAACAATCCCGCTAACGATATTTCTGAAGCAGAACCAGCAAAGAGACATGTTGCTTATGTGAGATGAACAGAAAGCATGACTGAGGGAGGCCAAGTGTGTGCAGCAGATCACAACAGTCTTTCTAATGTTTATAAAATGTGGACCTACACAATACAGCAGTCTTCACCATTTTCATTTTATCTGCCAGTAGTCAAATAATTCTCGAGCTTTCAGGCTGATGTGTATTTCTCAGTCACTATTCATCTCCAGTTTGCATTTTTACTACTGAAATACATATAGCTGTGTTAGTTTCAAGTGATTTGGTGGTCTGAGTTTCAAATTATTTTTTGGGCCAAAATTTACAACGTGGGAAATTACTTATTGTAATATATTGTAGATGAATTTATTCATGAAAATGGCTTTTTAATATAGCATTTTTGCCACCGTCATTACCCTCCATAACAGTACCCACTTGCTCTCACTCAGAAAAACAATTAAACAGTGCCACCCTTATAGCCATTTTTGTTTAAATTTTTAAATTGTTGTTAGTTCAGCGATAAATAATTTAAAAAATATCTCAAATCTTGTAACTTATGTGTATTACAGTTGGAGGTGATATTGGATATTGTCACGTCCTTGGGTTAAATGGGGAATGTTTATGTGATGGAGGGGGTGGAATGATTCATGTTCCACATGTGTGAGTTTCCATAACGGTGCAAAACATGAGGTGAAAAAGCTGTGACCCAAAATGTTTGTTTCTAGTGTTCCGATTGTGATTATTTTCTGTTTGTGCTCTTCTCTTGTTAATAAACTATATTCCTGTGTACGTCCACCTCATCGTCCTCCCCCCCAGCCAATCGGGAAGTGACAGGATTGACCACAGGTTTCCTCATTAAAACAGCGGGATCACTGGGTCAAGTTGATGGAACCTGGAGCTTGGAAAACGCATGTTTTTGACCTCACTCTATTCTATTTTATTTCACCAATCTTCAAAGGTTTTTCTTTAAGGAAAATTACAAGGACAATGTTAATTACATTTCTTTTACCCTTTGTTATTGCAAATGAACTTGTAATCAAAGAGCATGCGTTTCAACTGTCTTCCTAAAGACAAGTCTCAGTAAATTGGACAAAACAGCCACCACCAGCATTGTGCATAATTTATTCAGTGACAGTGTGGAGGGTCAAGAAACTGCCCAAATTTAACATAGGAAATTGTCTCAATTAAAATGCATAATAAATACAGACAACACCCAACTGTTTTTAAAATGAGATTTTAAATATAAAATTCCTAATATTCATTATCTGTAAACGCTTATCAAGTTCAGGGTCTGGAGCTTGGGATCACACAGTCCTTCACATTCACACTCACATCTACAGACACTTGAGTCACCAATCCACCTACCAACGTGTGTTTTTGGACCATGGGAGGAAACTAGAGCAGCTGGCGGAAACCCACGCAGACACAGGGAGAACACACCAACTTCTCACAGACAGTCACCCGGAGCAGGTCCCTGGAGCTGTGTGACTGCGGCACTCGAGTTGCACATAAGTTGCTCAAACAGTGACTTCAAACTTGACTTGAGACTCTTATCAAATGACTCAGACTCGAGATTTGAGACTCGTGAACAATCTTTGTGTAATGTAATTCGCTACTATCATTATTTATTTATTTAAATGTATATATTTATTGTTTGTATAGTGACCTGCATTCAGTTCCCTCCGAGTCCGTCCGTGTTCAGAACGCGAGACACACGAGGAAACCGCAGCTTTCTTTTCGTTTCCCCCAGACTGCACCAAATCCGGATTAAAAACAGGATTAAAAATGCAACTCATGCTTTTCAACCATAAGAGACTGAGACTCGACTTGGACTCATGATGAGAGACCTGGGACTTGACTTAGATTTGCCCCTCAATGCCTTGAGATTTGAGCTCAAAGACTTGAGTCTTGACTCAGACTTGCAAGAAAAATCATCACAGCGTTCCTCCCAAAATTTCTACCATTTTTCTGTAAAGTTCACCCATTTTGCCAGAGATGGCACTATTGTGTCAGGGTGGAAACTGGACCCAGTGATCCCTCTGTTTTCAATGGGGAACCCTGTGGTCAACCGTGTACGATTGACATATTATGCAGCGAATACTGAGAAAGTGAGCCACTGCACATGCACCCGCATGACGCAAATCTCCTGGGTGCTTTTCAGACAGTCGTACTGTGTCTGTAGAAGCTGGAAAAAATCCGGAGAATGAACACTGTGAGAAGTCTTTCCCAACATAGAGATGATTTTGCTTGGTGCACAGGCGTAGGCTTACACTGAAGTTAGTGAGGGCTTTCTGTGTGCAGTTTGACATTACATATCACCAGTAATTACTTTGGAATATATCAGTGATATATATCAAATCCTAAATTTAAATTCTCTGTGGTGTTTTTTTTTTTTTTCATACTCACTGCACCCTGCAGTTTCAACTATTATTTTCTTGAGCCAGATATTGACTCAGTTCTTCTACAAATAATGTGTATGATCATTTGAAATAGTTATTAAAAGGAAATATACTATTTTGTCACCATCCTCTCTCCGAAAGATTTTATTTCCTTTTAGCAGGATGTGGAAAATACAATACCTGTCACAAGATTGGACTTGTAAAAACTGGTGTTCAGTGAAGTACCAAGTGCAAGGTGTGATGGGTTCACTTCCAGAGCACTTCTGCTTTCACAGACACCATCAGATATCTGGACAGCCAGGTGGATCACAAGCTCCCCTTTATTTGCTGAAATACACATAAGATACAGTGGAGTCTGTGGGAGTGGGCCTACAAATCAATCTGGATAACTCTCGAGACAACGTGGGTAGAGGCAATTAGCATGCTAGTCAAACAAGTAAATAAACCTAAAACTACTGTGTGTCATGGAATCATCTCAAAATAGTAAATCTAAATCAATAAACAAACTTGTGTACTGTTTATTCCAGACCTTTCAAAAACGTGACCCACACATTCAATGTCCTGAATTGCTTTCAGTAACTTCATGCGACCTCCCACTACACCGTACCAGACTACCACTAGAGGGCGTCATTGCATCATTTAAAAGTAATTGAATAAAAGTACTCTTTGTACTCTGTTACAAAGGCATGTTTATGTCATTCAAACATACGTATTAGAAATAATACACTAGACAAGAATTCATAAAATGAACAGCAGCAAATATCTGCCACAATTTTATTTATGACTTGCTTCATGAACAACAGATTTACAAGTGTGTGTTCACCACAATTAACAAGAGACTCATTTTCATTGACACAATCCTGTCAAACAGTTACTAGCAGCACTGTAAATTGGCTCTGAGCTTCTTCAAACTTTACAGCACAGTGTTTTGAGTCACAGCTTTAATATTGTTGTGGAAAAACTTACATATTTAAGCTAGGAAGAGTTTGTTAAACTTGTGGATCAAATGACAGACAATCCACTCTCTTTAGTATTTCTCCACATTAGTTTGGAGTGTTAATCTTTGACTGTTACAGCCCAAGTATGAATACCAGTATTGACTGTCATTAATAAATTCTCTGCATAATAATAATAATAATAATAATAATAATATATTATGAATGTTATTGTTTATATGAGTTTCTTCAACAGATAATATTATATTATTCCTGAATTAAGGAATGTGAAAGTTCATGAAATAGCTGTAGTTTAAGATCGAGATCAGACTGAATTACAAATGCAGATATTGTTTTGTGATAATTGAAAAATAATTTGTTTGAAGGAAAAAAGTGAATATAAAATGACTAAAAAGTAAGGCACCCCCTCACTCCTACTTTGCCTTGATTTCAGGACAGTGCTCTAAACGTTTATTACACTAGGGGGAGCCCCATTAAAATAAAATAAAAAAATCGTACCTAGTCTTCCATTTAAACTACCATTTTGTTATTTGTCATTAGAATTCACTCCTTTTCTCACCTTTCAAAATACCCAACATTAAATGTTATGTAACCACTGAGAAATTTCTATGAGAAAGTAAAAATGCACTGAGAAAGTTACATCTTGTCTGTAGTTTATGGACAGGGACACTACAATTCCCAGGATTACACAGGGGATGTCATAGTGCTGACTGACAGCTCCCACACCAACCAGAGCCAATTCAGATGCCCTTCCTCACTGCAGTATTGGTTATTTTCACTTTGTTTATGCCTATTTAAACTACATTTCCACACAGCTCTACAAAGCATTGCCTTGTGTTTTTTCAGAGTCATACAGAGTGGTTTTCTTGTGTAGTGAGATTTAACTTTGGATTTTCAGTCTTCTCTTTTAAATTCACCCTTGAACTAGTTTGTCTTGATATTTTGCTGCTGGTTGTGACCTCTGCTTGTGTGTTTTGGACTCCTGATTAAAACTTCTCGATGTAAATTTGCCTGTGTGGTTTACCTGTTCATGTCCCCATATATCTGCTCTGAAATCACTCTTCAAATGTTCCTCCTACCTTCAGGACACATGATTTAAAGGGGGTTCCCTAGTCTTTAAACATAAGCTTCTCTCTCAAGATTATTGCAGCACCATCACAGGAGGCTAGAAGGCTATGGACAACACATTTAAGGATGGATACCGTTTTAATATATGACTCTATTGCATTCTCCACAGTCTTTAATATTGTTTTTCCTCTTTCCTACAGATGGTTCTGTAATTCTGGAGAGTCCTGTTCATCCTGTGACTGAGGGAGACTATCGGACTCTACTCTGTGACACAAAGCCACAAGTGACACAAAAGAACCAGACTACATCAAAGACGACCATCCACACTGTCTCACAGTCAGATGAAGGTCTCTACCACTGTAAACACTCACAGAAAGGAGAGTCACCAAAGAGCTGGGGCTCAGTCACAGATTTAAAATGCATTTTGTTAAAAGCAACAACTTATTCACTGCTGTGTTTTTCAGGAGCTTCGTTCTCAGTGCTGGGAGTGCTCAGTAGTTTAATGGCAGTGACCCCATATATTTTGGTGTCCATCGTGCTGGGAGTAAAGTGCTACAGAGCTCGAGGTAAGAACTCAATCTCCCTGTCATAAGCAACCTTATTTTGAAAGTCCCTCATGTCATTTAAAGCCCCTAAATACACGTTACTATTAGCTCACCTCACCCCTACACAGTCCACATGCTGCTTGAATGCTTGAGTCTGCAAGTTGAAAGGATTAGTTACTTAGAATTGTGGTATAAGAAACCCTGGCAGTCTGAATTTACTAATTTTAAGACTGCCTTCAAAACACTGTACTTTCAAAATGGAAACACTCACGATGGCATTGATAGCTTCCTACTTTTAAATACACCACATGGCCATGTTTTTAGATGTAGTTAAAGCTGGGGGAAAAAAATCCACATTATTTGTAATTTGTTTAAAGATTGGCCTAAAACTGAACAATACTGCTTTTAGAGAATCATTTTCAATTTCAAAAACTATATTTAATGCTTCCAGAAGCAATGAATAAGATGAGGCATGTCCACATGGGACTTTAAGTGTTCCTACAGCTTTAGAACTCAGAAACCTAACATCCAATAATGAACACTTAATAAAAATAATCCCTGTTTATGTAGAGTTTAGAAAAGCTAAATGTGCACTGAAACATTACGATTACATTCATTAATAACCCAAACCTATACTGCTTCTATATTTTATTACATTCAAACTGTGCAGTGTTTTTTTGCTATTATATATTAGTTAGGGTTTGGTTTTGTAGTAAATAAAATATTGAATGAATTTTTTTTTTTTTTTTTTTGTATCTCACAGCCAAGTCTGATGAAGATGAAGAGGACAGAGCATGAGCAATCAGGAAGCAGCCAGAGCATATCCACAAGTGTTTTTGAAACACTTTGTTTGTTTGTTGGTTAAATTCTGTATCCGTTATATACTGTGTCATGTTATTTTTTGGAGGTTTAATTGTGTAATGTGGCAGCTCACACAGAGGTGGATTTGAACCCCAAACCCTTGATTTGGGAAACTAGAGTAAACAGAGTGAACTACCAACAGAGTCCTGGAGAATAGGACTCCAGCACAGAGATACTGTATCAGGAAGAGTGATACAACAAGAGGGAAGACTTAAGATGTCAGAGTAAAACTGAACAGCTCAAAATCAGAGCAAAATTAAAACAAAGGCAAGAAAATGCTTCCCAAAAAAAAAGGGAAGAAAAGAGAGAAAATAAATTAATAATATATATAAAAATGTCACTTGCAAAAGAATAAGAGAAAAACTTATATTAATTTATACAAAAAAATGGGGGAAAAGGAAAATATTAAATCCCAAGGAGGGAAACCAGAGAAACCCTTAGAGATAAACTCAAAGGCAAAACTCTGGTGAAAAACTAGAAGATAGCAGGAAAGGAAGACCCAGGAGAAAACTCATGGGGCTTTACCACATTACCAGCCAAACTTGTGTGACACTCTGATAAGAGAAACCCAAGACTGAGCACTGAGGTGTGTGTTGGATTTCCGTAAGTAGGAGAGGAACAGGTGCCACTGATTTCTCCTAATTAAGACGTGGTAGCGCCATGTCTCCCTCTGGTGGCTGGGGGTGGCTTAACGTGCCTGCCCCAGCCCCACCTCTTACAGCAGGTTTCTTTGTCTAGTGTAAGTGAGTGTAGTTAGTTATTAGAAAAGTACTTATAGATAATGTTTAAATTGATATTTTTTTATTTGTCATATTTAAAAAAATCATATTTATTTTTATTATTTTGTTTGTCGCCTCATATTTCTTTTACTTTTTAGTTATTTTAAACTTTGATTTGAAGCATTTAAAGTTAAGAAAATGGCATTTTTTAGCACAGTCTGTAAACTTACAGTAAAATTATAGGTTTGATTTCTGTTTTATTTTAAATTGTATTATATTGTGTCAAATGTTTTATTCTTAAATAGTGTAGTTTTTATATTTCAAAGATATTTTAAAAGTTTTTATTCTGTTTTACATCTACTAATATTTTATTTTAATACATTTTTATTTGTTTTTTCTTCATATTTGCTTAAAAGTGTCATGGAGACTCAGCAGTTAGTGTCGCTGTCACACAGCTCCAGGGTCCTGGGGTTGAGGGTTTGAGCCCTACTCTGGGTCACTCTCTGCGTGAGTTTCCTCCTGTAGTCCAAAATCATACAACCCCAATTCCAATGAAGTTGGGACGTTGTGTAAAACATAAATAAAACAGGATACGATGATTTGCAAATCCTTTTCAACCTATATTCAATGGAGTATTGTGAATGTATGAGTGTGTGAGACCCTGTAATGGACTGGTGCCCCATACAGGGTGTATCTCTGTCTTGTACACAGTGATTCCAGGTGAATCCCACTGCAACACTGAACAGGATAAGCGGTTACAGACCATGAATGAATGAGTGAATATTTACTTATATTTGTATTATTTTAACCATTCAAATTCTCTCAACATTGGTAATGTAGAGATTTCTCCTTCTACTCCAGTCTGAAATCTTTTTTTCCTCCTCGATTCTATTCCCTCATTCACAGCCCATGTAAACTCTGTGGTAAAACCTGTATTCCTCCATCTGTGCAGTATGATCTCTTTCTCAGTCTGCTACTGAGCTCCTCATTCATGCATTTATCTCCAGTAGGCTAGACTTCTGTAACTCCATGTTGGCTGGCCTTTGCTCTTCTTCTGTCCATAAGCTCCACATGGTTCAAAACTCTGCTGCTCGGGTACTCACTCACCCCCGCACACATGACCACATTACACCTGTTCTTCAGGATCTTCACTGGCTTCCTGTTAAATACCGGATTCAATTCAAGATTCTCCTAATTACCTATAAGGCTTTAAACAAACTGGCACCTCCTTATCTGTCTGATCTTCTTCCCTACAAACCTTCTCACACTCTCAGATCTTCCACTGCTGGGCTGTTACATGACCTGTCATCCAACATCTGTATCTGTGCTCATTCTCTAGGCTTGCTCCTCAATTATGGCATTCCCTCCCAACTGTGGTTATACAATCTCCCTCTTTTTCCATATTCAAATCTAATCTTAAGACTCACCTTTTCTCTTTTGTTAATGGCCTCCCTTCGGCCTAACTTGCTAATTTTAGGTTCCTTGTAGTAGTACTGCTGGTTTGAAGTTGAACCTGTTTTGTTCGTGTGTTGAATGTTTCTATTCTAATGAATGTAAACGTTTTTGGGTTTTAGAAAAGCGCTATACAAGTGTTATTACTATTATTATATTTACAATAAAAATATGGTAGATATTTGTGATGCAGTGTAATGTGAAAATATAACTGGAGTAATGTACATTTCAGGAAGTGTGTATATAGCCTCCCAGGTTTAGTCGTTCCTGAAAATGCACAGGGTCCTTAAACAGGGTCCATTCAGAGTTTAAAAGTGAGAGTTGAAACCATTTTGGAAGGAGTCCTCTGCCAGCCTTTCTCAGAAATCCTTCACTAAACGTTTGGGCCTACCAGGGCTGTCCGGTGGTTTTCCCTGTCGACTGATCCAATTTATCACCAAACCTTGATCAGTTGACAGCTCAGCCCCTCTCTTTGCACAAGTGTCCAAGACATAGAGCCTCAGGTCTGAAGACACGACTACAAAGTTTATCATTTTTACCAAGTTTCCTCTGCTACCAAGTTCACTTATGAGCAACTATGTGTTTTAACATGGTATTAGTTACAGCCAAGCTGCAACTAACACAGAAGTTCTATAACACCCTAACACTCGGGTTCAGATCAGGTCAGTCATTTCAGTCACTGCTCTCCAGGTTTCCTGGTCATTGCCAACATGAGCATTGATGGCTCCCAGCAACACAAAGGAGTCAGTGCATGGAATCCTGTTCATAACACTACCTCTACCCAGAGCCCACATTGTGTGTAGAGGTGAGCCAAACAATCTAGTTGATACCTCTCAACTTCCTACACAAGGTCCAGATAGTTAGGTTACATTCCATGTACCAAGAGTCAGTTTCCAAGATTGTTGCCAAGTTCCATGCGACCAAGGACCACATTCCCACTACGTGTGCCCACCGGGCACTGCACCACACCCTTACCCTGGACATTGCTAGTTGTTTATCCACATGTCTCTCCCATATTGCTTTTTTGGGCTGAGCCCAAAATTATTATATGATAAATAATATTTATTATATGATAATTTTTTATGTTTTTTCTGTTTAATTTATTTATTTCACATTAATTTTGGTGAAACTTGATTCTTTTGTTCTGTGTTCAATAAACGTAAGCAAAATTACAATTCTGTATCTGCTTTATTTATTATTTAAAGTAATATTGATGCCTGCATTTTAACTGAAGGGATATGTCTATTCTGAAGATGAAGCACATTTTTTTGTCTTTTTACTGTGGAAATATGGAGAAATGAGAAAAATCCCTGGACAGCAAAACCTACTGTGCCACAGTGCCGCCCCGATTATTCTATTGTGTATTTGTATTGAGTGAATTTTATTTACTGGCACCCACTCCAGTGTGTGTTCCTACCTTGTGCCCAGTGATCGGGCTCAGGACCCACTGCAACCCTGAACTGGATAAGCAGTTACAGACAGTTAATGAATTAAATTGTTTAACTGGGCCCATCTTAGAGTTGTTGATCTTTCCTCTGTAAATACAAATAACCTCAATCGATTTCCAACATAATTTTGTTATGGAACCCTAGTTTAAAAAGGAGCTCCGTCTTCCAGTTCATGAGTGTCATGTTATAACATGTCAGGAACAACAATGCAATTAAATACTTTTGTTGAAACTTGGGTATTCCATGGCTATACAAATGAATAGTTATATAATCTAGAAAAAAGAGGAAAAATATTTTTTTACTATAATAACAGAACATGGAATACAGAACATACTGTGTGTACAGTTACTACGAAATAAATATATATAGGCTGAACTGGCAAAACAGGAAATTGCAGTTAAAAATTATGGTATGTATGGGTAGTGACCATAATAAATTGACATAAGCATAGACAAACTATAATAATAAAACAATATTTTACTGAGGAGAAAGTCTAAAATAGTAACAATAACACAGAAATTTCCATAAGAAGTGTATTGAACAATATCATTAAAAGTGTTGTGCACAGATCTCATTTGAGTCTTTAGCAGCAAAGAGTAATCCAATATATTCTTAGCAGAAGTAGGTGAGTTGATCTATTAGCAGTTTACAGTTTTACACTTATATTATCAGCATTTAGCAGCTGCTCTTATCCAAAGTGACTGACAAAGGTGCTTTGTGTTTGTTAAAGTTTGTATTCCATATACCTTTGAGCTCAAACAATGCCAGAGCAAGGCCAAACAATAACACAGCAATAACACAGCAATAACAAACAATACCTATGTGTTCACACCTAGAAAGAAGTTAAATAATTAAGCAATAAGTGCAAATACAATGCGCTACAACAAAAACATAATGCTTATTTAAGTAGAGAGTGTCAGCCAGTGGAAGAGTTTATTCCACCATCTGTGTGTCAGGAGAGAGAAGAGTCTGGATGCTTGTCTTCCATGCAACTTGAAGGACGCTGGGTCAAGTCGGGCTGTTTTATTTATATTTTTCTTGCTCGTACAAGCTGTTTTTTAATCTGTTGATTTTTAAATGGTGCTGTCATAACATTTACCAGTGTGACAGGTGAAAGGACTTCTCATCCTTGACTAAGCCCAGGACTACGGAATCTTTACCAACCTAAAAAAATGATAGTGAAGCTTCGCCTGGTAACACCACTGTGTAAATTAGAAGTACAGGATGGGTTTGAGCACACATCCCTGAGGTACTCCTGTGCTCAGAGTCACAGTACAGGAAGTGCAGTCACTGATTTTCACCTTCTGCAGTCTGCTCTTAAAGTTGCACAGAAGAATGTTTATTCCTGCCTCTGCCTCTGTGAGCGTTATGATGATCTTGGCTGGAGAAATAATATTAAATGTCCAGGAGTGAGAGGGCAGTGTCCAATATCAAAGCAACAGCTTCATATATGGCCCTGTATGTGTGATATGCAAACTTAATGCTCCATGGAGACCGAGACAGGGACACAGACGTGTGATTTGTGCAGCAACTCAATGCACTTAATGATTGTGGAGGTCAGTTTGACATGGTGGTAGTCAGTTACATATATGATTGCAGTTTCTGACTAGAATCAACAGTAGTTTAATAGTTTTTCTAACTCATTCTTGTTTATTCAGCCATGTTATAAGTCTTCAAAGTCACATTCAGCTGAAGGGCAGGCACTAGGACCTAGGGAGGCACTGGAATGGAATGGAATGGAATAAGCCCCCTCATTCTCTGAGACACTTCCTCAGTGAAGGAAAAAGAAATATTCTGCTTTAGAGTTTGTTGGATTCATGTACAACACTGGTGAACCTTGACTGTTTGATCCAGACCTTCAGTTTGTGGTCATTCTGAAAGTATGATCAGGCTTTGAGACTGAACAGATAAAATGTGTGTTTTTTAAGATGTCAATAGTCTGTTATATTGTGTCTATAGTGAGCCTTTCAGATTTTTGAGACACTTTGAAAATAAAGAGATAATATTCGCCGAAGGAAGCTAAACGTATAGTTTTTCCACAGTATGGAAGTTGTGTTCGTAGCGACAGAATCTAGCGGCGACAGAATGCAACTACTGCACCATTTAAGATGCAACAAAAAATCCTAATTAATCGATTACTTATCCCTCGTATCCCGGATGTGTATCTGAATTTTTTTCACTCGTATTTTGGCATCTGAATTTCGTCTGTCGAATTTGAGCAACTTCGAAATATATTGTTTGAATTTATTAACCTTGAATAATAACAGTGAAAACGTGTTCTTGAAAGTTCACGAGTTCAATTCAACAGCAATTATATTCAGATGCATAGTTGCGAAGCAAAATATTCAGAGGGGGAAATCTGAAGACTTAAATACAAAAGAAACAAAATTCAGATTCATAATTTCAGTGCAAAAAAATTCAGTGCTACGAATTCAAAGGTGGTAATATTTCAAAGTCTGATGAGACCAATTTGCTTCCATAAAAGTAAGTATTTTCTTAAAAGTACCAAAATGCAATGTGTGGAACTGTGGGCAGTGCACAATTTAAAGTAAACCTGGTTAGCTTTATTTCAAAGGTTAATTCCAGAAACGTAGTAACAAAACAAAGCAGAGTTCATAAATAGACTGCAGAGTGAAAGGAAATGCTCTGAACACACACAGAGAAATCATTCCAGGGCTGACCACTCCCGAGGTAAGAATTCTCATTGACTTTCAGGGACAGCACTTATTGTATTAACCATAGGAAACAAAATCAAGAAGGTAATATTATTCAGTTATCTTAACATTCTGTCAACCAGTTTGCTTAGTTTTCCCAGTCATACTTAGGCACAAAAATATAACTTATTTTTGCTTTACATTCTTCAATGTACATGACTAATGTTATGTTATATTTACATTTACAGCCATCAGCTCACACTTTAATCTATTTGCAAGGTATTTCCAGAAGTGACTGGGCAGAACTAGATTGAGATTTGGTTTGATTAGATGCAAGTGCACTTACACAAGCTGCTTATAAATATTAATAGTTTTGGGTTTGTTTCTGAAGTGTAGTTGAACATGTGAAACTGAGTGTGTCCTGTAGCACAATTTCTTCCCCTTCTCCGTACAGATCAAAACCTATATCTAACGTCAGTTTTTTTTAGCTAATTCCTTAACAATGTCAGGAACTATGTAAGTTTTTTGTTTGTTTTTGGTGCCTCACATCCATTTACCTAAACAAATTTGGACGAAGGCTCTCTGATATATCTTATGAAGGAGGAGTCATTTCTTCAGGATCTACTGCTAAAACACCAACAGTTAGAATCATTATATGATCAACACACAACACAGAATACACAACACTCACTATATAAACACCAAGTACAGTTTAAAATCATAAGGCTTTACAACACATCTAGTCTACAACCCACATAGGTCACTCATCGTCTGATAAATTACTTGAAAATGAAGCCTATCCTTCAACAAGCACCATAATGTTTGTCTTTTGTTTTAAAGGTGCATTATATGAAATTCTGCCAGTAGATGTCAAACTAAACCAACAAAATCTCAGACCATTTTCAGTCACACCTGCCCCTCGCATCCAGCAGAGGGACACACTGAACTCCACAAGAAGAGTTTACTGCCTACTCAGTCAGAGTCATGAAAACGGATTATTTAGATTTCCAGTTACACATTAAGGAGAAGAAACACCAGTTCAGAGCCATGTTGTAGGCTACTGGCTACACTTTTCTGATCCAAGAATCCAAAAATATGGTCCAACCAAAGAGGTGGTCAGGGTCTGCATCAAACAGTAACAGTTATGTATGGTAAATAAAGAATGATGTGATTAGGTGATTTGCTCACTGACTACATTCCAAACAAACAACAAGAAAAGTACAAATACACATGTAAAAACTTTTAATTTAACTGTAAACATGTTACGAAAAATACATCACACTGCCTTAAGTGAAAAGTGCATCAGTGAACATCAATTTATATAAAACTTCTCAGCAGTTCAGCATGTTTCAACATAAGGGAAAATAAAATATAGCACCTCTAGTCTCAGATATTGTCTTTTTTTCTGTCATGTTGCTGTAGTCTTTACACTCTGTATATTAGGGATGGGGAGATTCACCGATTCACATCGGTGGTTCGGCACACATGTCTGCGATGCGACTGCACCGGTAGATTCAAGTTGCATCGGGTTTAATTTGCAGGTGAATTTACGGTGCATCTCCTCTAGCCTTTTTGCATCGGCAAATACCATGGTTAAATCGGGTGTTTTGTTTTGCAGTATCTATTCCTTATTCTAACGTATTTTCTGAGTCAACGTATTTTTTTATTGATTTCTTTTTTTTCTGAGGCAACATAAATGCACCATCGTGTCCTCAGGCACGGACTCAAGCACGCAGACGTACACAACAAAAATGGAAGGAAACGAGAGCATTAGCAACGACAAAGAGATATTTAATGCACCAAAAAAGACACACAAATCAAATGTGTGACCATATTTTGGGTTTTTTAAGCGAGGTGGTCAACTTAACAAGATACACTCAATCTGCAAGCAATGCCGTGGGGCTATAAAATACGTTAGTAGTACGACAAACCTGGTGACTACACGACGAACCTCCACGACGGCACGGTGTGGAGTAGCAGATAAGTCTAGCAGACAATAGTATGTGTTGCAAATTATAATTTTCTCTATGCACATTTTTAATACTGCACTTTTGAAAACTGTTCATATATGTTTTATACATTTTGTATAAATATAGACGGAGAATATAACTCAGTAATTCAACTGAATAAAATGTAATTCTCTGTCTGAATGTATTGAATTATACATATTTTATATTATGTATTGGTTTTACTCTATTGAAAACAACCAGATGCATACATCCCTCAGATCGTTACAGAGAGTAAAGCAGAATTGTGCTATTGAGTTAAGAAAACTGATGGGTTAGGCTAATACATCCTCAAACCTCAACTAACTGTATCGAATGATTACTTATCAAACCCAATCCTCTTATAGTTAAGTCATATCGTTATCAAATCATTTCTGAATTGCATCGTATCCTGAACAGGGGTGATTTGTATCGCATCGTATCAACAAGGGTTTTCAGTGTATCGCAATTATATCGTATCGGTGGCAGTGTATCGAGATGCAAATCGAATCGACCTTAGTGGTGAAGATATACATCCTTACTGTATATGTTCGTCAGTGAAGCTCAAATATTACAAGTCGACAGTCAATGTATCAAATTAATGTTTAAAGTCTCTGCTTTTCATTGCTTTAATAACCCCACTCGAAAAATAAGTATTTTGGTCCAAATATACTTTGCCAGGAAATTGTTATGAAAAATATCAACGTCAACATGTACATATACATCAGTCAAACAGGAAGACTCTCGGGATCACAAAGATACGCCATTATAAATGTAGGACTAAGAAATTAAAGCCGAAAGAAAAAACTTCAGGTTTGTTCCTCACCAAAAACAAAAGCGTGGCCTCTCGAAGCCTGAAGAGCCCAGAGACTCACTCACAAACAAAACTGGGCACTCATTGTTTGGAACCAGAATGTTTGTCATTCTCTGCTAGTGTGAAATCAGTGCAGTGACAGCATGAGTGAACTCTCATCACTGGGGGTGAGACGATAAAATCACCAGGGATATTAAACCTCCCTCAGCCAGCTTGTTTTTTTTTTTCCACTGCACCTTAAAATGGCTCTGGAGTTATACTGTGTTTTTACACTGAAAAGGTACATGTCAATACAATTCCAGGGCTTTTTACACATTACTTTTCAGTGTAAAAACAGTATAAACTGGTAAATGAACAAACGTTGACAACAGTTCTTTCGTGCTCTCACTAAACTGCAGTGTGAAACCAACACTTACCAAGTCAGTTGTTTACAACATAAAAAATAAAATAAAATAAAATAAAAACTACGTATTGCTCAGAGACTTTTTTTTTTTCATCTGCGGTGGAGGATGTAGCTATTTCTTTCTCCTGAATGTTTGGTACTGTACTTGTTGCATGGACAATACTGTGTCTTGTCTCTTGTGGAAGGCAAATCACATTGGGGTAGGCCAAAGTTTCCACAGAGTGGGACTAACATGCACTTGTGGCTGTCCCAGCAATGAATGAAACAATACAATGGTTTTGTGGCTTCATTCTCTGCTCAAGACACCTTTATCTCACAATTTCACTGCATTTAATTTAGCGGTTTGCTGCTGAATGTTTGAAATGTCTGATATTGCAGCTTTCTTGCCTTGAGAAATGCTTTCTCTATTGAAATTGGTGTTTCCAGTTGATTCTGTCCTGACTGGCTCCTGTAGAGTCCGCTTCTCCACATTTTTTACAATTGCTGGTGTTGTCCAACCATTATTTACACTTTGTAGCTTTTCATTGTATCACCTGCTGCACCCATTTTGAATTAATTCAGGTCTTAATCACTGATAAAATATACTGTATGTGCCTGCATATGGTAACAAAGGCAAAGTGTGAGTTTTTTTCTCTTGAAATTAGTCCCACCCACTGAAAATCAAATTGTGATTGGTTGATTACAGTGTCACTTTAAAATTATGTTTTGGCCTCAAACTAATGAATGTGGAAACATAAATGATGTGCTTCCATTCCTTTTTGTTCTACTGAAAAGAAGGTAAAATAGTTCATTATATTTTTAAATTTTATACCAGGTTAGAGACAGAGACACACACTCTTCCTTATTTAAATAGCCCCACCCCTTCTGAAAGCAAATAGAGCCTGAGGTGGAGCAGTTGGTAAACTAGTCTAGAATCACAGCTCTGCTCCCGATGGATCCCTCCTCAGTATCTTGCATTCAATAGGTACATACACTCATTAGTCCTTCATTTTTTAGTGAGACAGAAGGTTTTTATTAAAACACACATGTATAGGTTGTGAAAAGTTAACAGGGGGAAAATGGGTTCCATAACAACATTGACATGCAGTTACCATTTCTGCTGTATGATGTGCAGCAGTAAACTCATTAGGGTCTGTGATATTAACTGTACAGATGGGCTGCTGTTTCTCCAGAAAGGACAGAGTACCATACGTTTCTGTTTCAGCAGCTTTGGATAAATTCAAATCTACTGCTTCATAAAGAAAGCTTAATTTGAAACTCATGCCAGTGGATTTTTGTATAAAAATGTCTGAATTGACAGTTATTGAAGAGCAAAATTTGATTGATGAAATATGGGTAAAACTATGAAATACACACACAGCTACAGATACATAACATTTCTCATTACGATTTGAAGTGGGCATTTTTTATCATATCATGTTACACATTATAACACAAGGTAAACAAATCTTTTTCCATTATTTTTGATAGCACCAGTACAAGGCTGTGGTACGAGTTTGTGGTAAGTGGAATGTTTTGCTAAAAAGAACATTCTAGTCACAGTGAAAAGTAATATGAATCTAATTCTGATTAACTTACAATGGCACAATTATTACAGTGACATTATTAGTGGTGTTAATTAGGCATGAAGTGTTGTGGTGCAGTACAAGACTATTGTCACATCCTGGCCCAGTCCTGTCTGTTTTCCCCGCCATGTGCTCTCTCAGCACATGGCTCTGACTGCTTTTGTCCATGTCTCCGCCCTTGTCCCGCCTTTGTTCCACCTCCTTGTCCGTACTCCTCGTTATCTGTTTCAGGTGTGTCTCGTCTGTAAGATGTATTTAAGTTCCCTTGTGTCATTTTCTTGTATTGGTCATTTGTTTCGTTCCTATTCCAAGTCATGTTTGCGTTCTAATTCCTAGTCAGTTGTTCCTTGTTTTCGTTTCCTCGTTTCATGTTGTTGTTTCGAGTCTGTTCATTTATCAGTCATCGTGCTTGCCCTCAAGTCTGTTTGTGTTTGTTTTGTTATTTTGGTTTAAATAAACATCTGTATTGTAGCGTGTGCGTCCGCCTCCGTCAGTCCGCCCTTCGCCTGACAACTATACTGTATTGTGTAGTACATGGGTTACCAGTCTTTTTCACAAAGGGCCAGTGTAACTGCAGGTTTTAATTCAAATTAAGCAGGAACACACCTAATGCTACTTGTCGGATCAACTATTCTCCTCTAAACAGTGTACTCCTGTTTGGTTGGAATGAAAATCTGTAGTCACACCGGCTCTTTGTGAAAAAGATTGGTGACCCCTTGTGTAGTACAAAATGTGCTTCATTTTAATTTTATTTTTCTTCAGTAAACACAGATTTTACCAGTTTTTTTTTTTTTTTAAATAAAAACAAAAACAACAACAACAAAAAAGCCACATTTCACAACAGTCATTAAATAACACTTGTAAATCGCAAAGAATATTAATTAGAGTACATAGCATATCTGTCACAGTTGGAGGGAGACAAGGTTGATGTACATGCAAGGAATCAATTTTATTACAAAACAAAATCAAACAACAAACAGAAAACAAATACGAACTGGAATATATTAAAAGAGAAAACGACCATGAACCGGTGTAGACAAATGTAAAACACCAAGACACTGAAACACTGAGCTACACACATCTACACCCACAAGATCAGACAAGGGGGCACTCAAACAAGGGACTATATATAAACAACGAGAACACCTGGAAGAGATAAAGAGAGGGCAGGGCAACAAAGGATGCACAGGTAGAAACACTAACAAGACGGCAGAGCTAAGGCAGAGACAAAGGACCAAAACAAACAGAGCCATGTGCTAAAAGAGCACATGGCAGAGAAACAGACAAACAGAATAGGAAAGAACGAGAGAGGTGTGACAATAGCGTGCCTTAATGCTTGAATCTACGTCTAGAACATCCAGTGATGGTCGTCTCAGATTCACCAGCCACTGCCTCAGTCTCTCAGTGTCCTGGTCACCTGCAGGAAAACAATGTAAAAGTGTACATTAATGTAAACATTTTTGATCAATAATGTGATCTTCTGGAATAGCAAGAGACACAAACACATTGGGATAACAACTGTAGCTTTGTGCTATCATGGACTTAATGTAACATGTGTATTTATTCATTCATTTATTCATTCATTCATCGTCTGTAACCTCTTATCCATATCATGGTCAGGGTGGGTCTAGAGCCTATACGGAGTAATGGGGGCAAGTCAGGAACACACCCTGGACTGGGCACCAGTCCATCACAGGGTACAACACACTGACCCAGTCACTCACGCCTACCGACACTTTTGAGCAGCCAGTCCATCTACCAACAGTGTGTGACACTTGTGCCGCTGTGCTGCTCTAAATTGTTATGGCAATGTCCGTATTGTGTATTTCCTATTGACACATTAATGCATTTGAAAGTGTACACTTCCTTGTCCAGTTCTGTTTTTTTTAGGTCTGGCTAAACTATTAAAATATGCTAATCATGATCTCAAATTTGTCTCTATTCCAATAATGTAGCCTGTGTCACAGTGGTACAAATGATAAAATGAATAAAATCACATGAAAATCACATCTGAAAATGTCTCCATTACTTCTGTTCAGAGCTTAAATACTTTCACCTGGAGACATTTGACTCAGGCTTCAAATGACTTCAGATTGGACAGAGTAAATATCGAAAGATAACCTTGTCTATTAGTTGAGATGATATGAAAATGGAACTCTTTTATTTACCATGCTTACAACAAGAGCAGTATGAGGCAAAAAATGTACAGGGGCGAACACATGAACTTGTACGTGTGATGTTACAGGGTTTATTTTTTTACTGTAGATTCACAAAAACTATATTACAACATGATTTACAGTTTCGTCAAATTACAGTCCATTAGTTCAGCTCTATTTGCAGAAATTGAAGATACTCCAACTAGTTTACCTCTCAAGCTACTGCAAGACGCATGCACAGCTGGTGGTAAAAAAATTAGCTGTCTGGCTAAGCAATAAGTACACTTATATATAACACTACTGTACTATACTATAACAACTGCATTTAATAAACAGAATGGATGCAATGCAGGTCTGACAGAATGGGGTGGGTCCTGCATGTGGTCTCACAATGGCCAAGACCGTCAATCACTTTTCTAAGTGTAACCCTGTATTCTTTTAACAGAAAAAAAAGACTTTTAAGACTTGATTTCTGGGTAAATTTAAATGTGCCTATATTAGAATAAGGGAATCTAACTAATGGAATTGTACACTAGAGATAGTTTAGAGGGGAAAAATGGGACTGAAAGGATGCTTTGCCATAGAAAATAAATGGGGAAATGTGGAGCTACACATCATATTACTGCATCCAGCAGAGGAACAGGCTTCACTTTTGAGAGACATTGTGCACTCTGTCTTGGGTCAGACAGAGCGTTAGGTTCCCATTCTAGAACTTGAGGGCCCGACCAATAGGAAAGATAGTTTATCCACCTATATTCTGCCTAGATACCACACAAACAAAAGGCCTGATTGGGTTTATTTTGCTGCTTCAAAAGTAATTCTTCAATGCCCTGCCAAACTTTAACAATTACAAACTCAACTGATACAACAGTGACTGATTAAAATATATATTATATGGAATGAAATTATACTATAAATTACAAACTTATTTATTTATGTACTTACATTCTGGAGGCATAGAAACCCATAAGAGTTCCCTTTTTGCCCAGAATAGCTTTCTTCTGCTAGATTAACATTTGACTCTAACTGGACATGTGAAATGCTAAAATTATATACATTCAATAATGCAAATGAACTTTCTCATTAATCTAGAGTAGGAAACCTGAGGCACAGATGCTAAGCTAATTATATTTAGAAAACCCTGCAGTACTTAAGGCAAATGTAAATGGACGATTCATACTTGATTCTATTAATTAATTCTGCAGACGTCTGCTTAAAATATGTTCATTTTTTGGTTTCAGTGTAATTTTATTTCTCTCAGTTCCTCTTTAGCAGGATGTAGGAAATTTTTTGGTAGAAATAATTGCGCAGTCAAAAGTCAGTCAGGTGAGACTTTGCCTTTGTCAGTGAATGTTTCAATATGTAAAAATACAGATGTACATATAGTGGCATATTATTAAACAGAAAAGAAAGGGACCAAACAGAGTCAGAGAGTAAGTGATTGGCCAGTACAAACCATCTACTGATTTATATTTCACATGTTGAAACGTAGGATGGAGTCAGATGTAAAGAAGACTGTGATTAAGTTTGTCAGGAGATTTGTTGTGAATACCAGTTCTAAACTAATGTTCTTTTAAACTAAGTTTTAAGGAAAGCTTCACTGTTTCTGAAATTCTAGATTTTATCATCACTAAAGACCTCTGAATCTCTGAAGAGAGGTTAAATCCTTTATCTGATCAGAAAATAAATGGGTAGATATGGAGTTTCACAGCAGTTGACTCTTTTGATGAAGGTCCACGGCTCACGAGTAAATTCATCATCAGACCATTAAATCAGTGCATGTTAACATTTCATATTTAAAAGTAAACAAACACCCCTGGCACATAGTGTCATATCATACATCATATCATATCATATCTGTAGGGTAACATTTGATTTTCCCTCACTGACTGTGGAACAGAAGCTTGATTTGGGCCAGACATTGTTTGCTTAAAATCAAACTGAAACATAGATGTAGCTGTGAAATAAGCTGTATTTGTATTTTTCTCACTATGAAACATTCAAGCATTCTTTATTTCTACTGTAATGAAACGTTATGCGTAGGACTGCACATTCAGTCATAAATACATTTGCGGATAGATCTTGAAGCTGAAGTGAAAGTCAGACTAGAAACTGTTCTATTTATGGCACTAATGGAAGGAAATATGAAACTAACTGAGGGTTTGTATCAATGTCCCAGTCATGACCAGGAACATTCATTTTTTATTCATTCATTATCTGTAACCACTTATCCAGTTCAGGGTCGCGGTGGGTCCAGAGCCTACCTGGAATCATTGGGCACAAGGCGGGAATACACCCTGGAGGGGGCGCCAGTCCTTCACAGGGCAACACAGACACACACACACTCACACCTACGGACACTTTTGAGTCGCCAATCCACCTGCATCGTGTGTTTTTGGACTGTGGGAGGAAACCGGAGCACCCGGAGGAAACCCACGCAGACACGTGGAGAACACATCAACTCCTCACAGACAATCACCCGGAGCAGGAATTAAACCCACAACCTCCAGGCCCCTGGAGCTGTGTGACTGCGACACTAACCTGCTGCGCCACCGTGCCGCCCTATGACCAGGAACATGCACATGAATAATCTGGAGACCTTCCACTGCATTTATACATCAAGCCTGTTTTTTCACTTGTGTATGTGCTTTTGTTTATTCCTGGCATAGACATATTTAACACATTCCATATGTTTAAATACTCTTCTGTGTGAAGGTCTTTGCTGGTGAAATATAGTGTAGTTTAGAACAGAATAACCATAATTTTTGGAGCTCTACAGTAGATCTGAATCCAGATTTCCTTTGTCTTGGCAGTTCACACATCTTTAGTGTGAAACAACAGGTTCTTGAAACAACCCAGATTTACATTTGAATATCAGTGATGTTATTAGTGAGATCCATGTGATTCATTTTAAACAAACATCTATGATATAAAAAAATAATCAACAGGGCTGTAGTCCCAGTATCAGTTTGCTCTGGATCATGGCAGAAAGCTTGTGTCAGGGTGTGTTTCTCTTTTTAGCATAAAGTAATCTGTTTTATTTGGTACAGTCCATAATCTCAGTCTTTTGATGCATACACACCACAAATGAGAAAAACTACTTGCCATCACTCACGCCGCTTTCAGCTCTTTCGCTGAGCTCCTTTATCACTGACAGCTGGCGGGCTGAGAATTTTCCCACTGAGAAGAAATGCTTAAAGGACTACACAGCTCTGATGAGTTAAATTATTTTTACCCATTTAATTTTTTTGTGCATTGTACACAGTTAAAGGAACACTACTTAAAATTTGGTATGTTTGCTTCTGGGCTGCCCCTTCCCCCTCAAAGTCCCATTTGTTTGTGTAGTGTGAGTGTGCTCTGATTAAGGAGGTTGGCCCAGGCACAGTTCAGTTCAACTCGAGCAGTGATTAAACTGGGCCCAGTGTTAGTACACCCTAAAACTTACATAGTGCTGTTTCTGCAGAGCTGAGCCTGGTGTATCTATGACAGAGGCTCTATTATTGGATTGTGGAGAATCATTTAGATTTTGAAGCTGTCATTCACTCTCACTTTAAAAGGCTAAAATATTATGTTAATGGTCGTCATTATGGAAGGGTCATTTCTGTCTACAACACTTTGCTTCTCGTTTCATTTAGGGCACAAGAGACAATGTTCTCAGGGATTGTGCAAGATGGAAACAACTATGAAAGCTTACAAGCTCGCACTTTCTGTGGATTTATTTTAACAATTGACCAATCACAGGCTTTGTCCATGGAGTTCACCCGTTAGCCCCATGTGCAGCATGAAGAGTGAGGTTTCTGCATGACGTCTGTGTTGATTTATTTTCTCCACAATCTGGACAGACTCTTTACAGAAGCAAGGTGAAAGTTGTCACTGGAAGAACGATGATGAGACCTTTAGGAAGAGTGTCCAATCAGGACATGTGTCTGTTAGAGCTGCATGTTACATGTTGTTTGACTTGTTACATTTTGTATTAAACTGAAGCTGTTTTTATGTATTGCACACCTTCATCTTCTTGTTATGTTCTCATTCTCCTACATTCTCTTCAGAGCCTCCAGTAGAGAGGTTACACAGCTCGTCAGCTGACGAATAAATAGGCCATAGTGTTAGCATGTAGTGGTTTTGAAGCACAGCAAGGATGAGAGGTGTAGGAGTAATGGTGGGGCAGAAGTGGTGGGACCAGGGTATGAAGGGGTACACTGAGGGACAGTTTGAGAAGGACGAGGATAACAGTGATATAAACAGTAAAGAGTGTGGGGAGAATAACGTGAGATCTGTGACCATCTCAGGCTGGTAATGTTAAGATGTTAGTGTATTCTTCAAGAATTAAATTGAGAAACAAATGCCAACTAAACAAAGTCAAATCCACATTTTTGTTCTAGATTTTTATGTTGTTACCATTCTGCATTGCCTTTTTTAAACAGACGTTGTATCTCTGTGAGTGAAAATGTTTTACTCTTGGTGTCGATGCGGTTGTGATCTTTTTCAGTTCCGCTTTGTGGGTTTGAAAAGTGGAGGAGGGGACGAAGAGCTAAAAGGCCTCTTGCTCTATTCATGACGTCATACATTTAGATTAGAGCAGAAATACAGATGTGCACACATTCACACATATCAAAACCTCTACAGCTTATTAATGAGAATAAAGCAACATCAGCAAAGCTAGAGTAGCACTAAGTGCTGTCAAAACCAACAGTGAGTTGATCCAGAAAACTGGTAGAAATCAGTATTATCTTGTATCAGTGCTGTCCTATGTGCTCCTCATATCGACACACAGACGCTAGCATACACACACTGAATTCCTCACACAGAGCTGCACCCATGCCTTCACCATGCACAATAAGCATAACCCCTACAAACAGCTCTGACAATATAAAGTAAACTTTTCATGAAGTTATCTCAGCACAGCAAGCTCAGGAGGACAGAGAAAATGTGAAATGGCCAAACAAAATATGATCCAATCAGAATGATCTGTGGTTCTTGGGGTAGAACTCCCAAGAAGGTTTCTCGATGTAGCCAGTAGCTCAACACAGTTTATGAACAACACATACATGATCCTGTTTCTGATATTTATTATCAGAATAATATTATCAGATATTTTGATATAATCAGATATAAAAAAGTTTCCTACACAAACCACACACACACATTAATAATTTATTTGTTACACTGTTATTTTGACTTCAGGAAGTAACTCACACATTCACTGGCCAACAGGAAACCAGCTCTTAAGAGCTCAGCTGAACTGATCTCACTCATTTTAAAAATAGTCAAACTTCAAAGAGTGTTATTCTTGTGTGTTTTAAAAAGCTGCAAAAGCAATAAAATGAGCTTGGAGCTCTGAAACAGACCCACTGTTGATTAGTGGTCCAAACAAGAAGTTAACTCCTTATATCTTTAAGCCATGACTCTGAGCTTCTTGTGTCTACAACCATTGTTCATTTACTTACAGACAGTGGATGTAGCAATGACCATGTTACCCTGGGTATGAGGACACTACAGATGAGGGCAGTTTCACTCTCAGACCAGTATTCACAGAGAGAAGCCTTTAAACTAGGGCTATTAATCAATTAAAAAAACTGTTTTATTAAAAATATATATTTATATTAGTAGAGCCGGTTGATAAAAAAAATATAATCACAACAATGAAGTTAACAATATTACAACTTCATTGTATTTGTGGGAGGGAGATAAATGTGTGATATTCATGAAATCCTGGAAAGAGAAAACTGTTATTTTTATTATATAACTTTTATATACCCTTTATTATAATATCTCAGTTTTGATGATTATTGAAATAGATTCTCTTTTTCTGTTGCGTAATATTTCAGACTGAGCCTTATTGGATGCAGAAGCTTTAACTCTCTATAGCATGGTATATGAAATAATGAAGTAAGAAAAGCACACATTTTGTTACCTTCCATAGAAACAATTATAATAGTAATGTAAAAAAAATAATGATAATAGGGGGTCGATTTAAGTATGTTACTTGCAACAAGATAATAAATTGAAAATGTGCATTTTACTAAAAAAATGTTTTTATTTTATAGTAAATCACATTTAATTAAAGAATTGATTAAACAACTACATTTAAAAGAGCATTTTTACTGACAAAATACAGTTAGTATCAGGTGTTATTTTAGTGGAGAGTTGTTAAGTAAAAACAACAATGTGCAAGAAAAGAATATCAGTTTTATTCATTCACTGTCAGTCCAGTCTTTAGGCTAATGAATCCAACAATACACAAAACCAAATTTTTATTGTTCATAACATTGCTGTAAAGTACTGAAGAACAAAGACTGAATTTATGAACTGTGTGTGTGGAGACACACACCCACTGAGCTTACAAAGCTACAGCATCAACATAACTTTTGCCTATGCACAGATGAGTACAAACTCAAAAAATACCATACATTTAGTTCTTTAACATCAAAAAGCAGCCATATACTGACAATTATTTCAGTATTTCTTATTCTGCCATCTGTGTGGCATATTGCTATACCGTAAAAATTTAAAGCAATAAGTCATGACGACCTATTTTTGTCATTACACTGGCGACGTCATAATGACCCAGAGCAATAGCTGGCCTGTGGACCAGGAAGCTGGACTGTACTGACAGTGAATGAGTAAAATTGATATTCTTTTCTTGTGCATTGTTGCTTGTAGGTAACAACCCTCCACTAAAACTACAGCTGATACTAACTGTATTATTTTGTCAGTAAAAATACTCTTTTAAATGTAGCTGTTTAATCAGTTCTTTCATTAAATGTGATTTGCTATAAAATAAAAACATCTTTTTTTAGTGAAATGCAGTTTCAATTTATTACCCTTATGGCATCTTGTTGCGCCCAAGTAACATACTTATATCAACCCCCTATTATCATTATTTTTTTACATTACTATTATAATTGTTCATTGTGGTCTATGGAAGGTAACAAAATGTGTGCAAATATTTACTACTCTGATAGAAGTTAAATTACTTTTTGTCCTTACAAGTGTTTCACATACCACTTCTGGAACATTGATTAGATATAGTAACTTCAGCCAGAGGAAATATTTTCCATCCATACATTTTTTTTAATGAGGAAATTGCCTGTTGTGTACAAGATGCCTCTTTAGAACCTTAAAGTTCTCTTTATGAACACAGAAAAATATGTATTTAATGGACACTGGGAAGACAATCAGTTTTATAAGTGAACTTGGACAACAACATCTTTTATGTAGTAATGCAAATCAGGGCAGTAATGGACACCGTGTTTATAGTCATGAGTTTGCACTGATTTTTGTAACGGTATGAATAAACAAACATGCTCCAAATTTAATATTGAAAATATCCTGTTTCTTTGTTTGGTCAGTAGAAATGCAGTCTGTAGTTACAGCAAGAACAGTGAGGTAAAGTTGCTGATCCCTTTGCACTTAACACTTGTGAGCTAAACATGGCATATCTTCACGCTTTAAACTCTAACAGTGTCAGCAACGTCTTTACATCTCATACAAAAATGGCAACAGCTTTTCTTGTACTTCCTCTTTCAAATGTACAGTGCCAAGTGCATGTTTGGACGTGTGCAGAGTCAGAACGCTAGATCAGTCCTGCACTTGAGGATAGTCCTTAAATGGTATCAGAGGTTTAAAAGGTTTCATGTGAAATATTTGGATCACTGCAGACAACTAAGAGCACGTTTTGCACTGTGGGCAAAGACCCTTTAATGTGTGAGTCCCGCTTCTTTCACAGATCACTTTGTGGTCCTTTAAGTGTCTGGAGGAGAACAGTGTGTTCCAGTGAAAACAGTGTCTAATATCAATTAAGCTGATCTCTGCTTCAGCGGGGGTCATTGGCCTAGTGTTGTAGTTGGCAAGTTGGTGTGACACTCTCTCTCTCTCTCTCTCTCTCTCTCTCTCTCTCTCTCTCAGGAAGTGATGATAGTTGAACACAGAGTATTGTTGTCAGTCAGTCGTTATTGGGACAGTATGGAGCTCAGTGCTCTCTCTGTAATTCTCTGTGAGTAAATCTTTTAATATCTTTATTAGAGTGTTGGTGTATGAAGTGGTTTATATTCAGACTGTTTCATGTTTTACATAACATTGACTCAGACTGGATATCTCTGCTGTATTCGGATGGTTGTCCTCACATTTCTACAGTTTCATTGATGTTATGAGAAATGCAGTTCTCTTTGCCATATGCAAAAGGAAGTACACATTGATGATAAATTGGAAGACAATATTAAACATTATTAAAATTGTATTTTCATGCGAACTCATAAGTTGTCAAAATCCTTGGCCCAGTTCAATAACTTGTAATATTACAGCACCACCATGTTTGTTGTACGCACTGGTTGATGAAATAAGCAAAAAGCCTAATGAACTGGTGATTGTCTAGAACAGAGTGGTGATAACTATACTGTGGTGGTCTGTTCAGATGCTGAAAACTGATTTAAACTGGTGACAGCAAGATGTTTTTTAGCCTTTTTTTCAGTGATGTTAGATGGTTCCTAATAATGTCTGGTGTAGACAGTATCATTGGTGTAGATCAGTGCTGTTGGAGGCCTGGTCTGTGGTCTGTAGCCTGTGGTCTGTGGAGAGATTACTTTAAATGACATCAGTCAGTTCCGTAGTGCAACAAATAAGTTGTAAGTGAATATTTTAGTAACAGAGATGTGATAAAATATGAGTATAAATGTTTAAAATGTTCAAATATCAACGATGGTTATTATGCTTAAGTCATAGGACATTTATGGGTAATGCTTTATAATACAGCCTGCATCTTAAAGTGTACTTTCCCGGCACTTACTGTGTATCTTCACAAGTATTACGGTGTACGTTCTCATGTTTTAAAGTGTATTTAACGGGTATTTACAGTATACTTTGCCATAACTCCCTTACAATGCAATAAGGGAGTTTTAGATGCACTAATGACTCCGGCAAATCTGACTATAACAGCTTTAACTAAAAGGAGAGAACCAGAAGGACACACAGACATGGGAGCATCCTGAAACACTGGCATACCTCCGCTCCACTGTCAACAAACCTGAGCGATCGCGAGAAGTGGCGGACAACACCAGCGTCTTAATTTACTATAACTCCCTGTGTCCATGGACCCCCTGGATCTGCCACCTTTATCTATGGCGTAGCATTAACTATCAAAAGCTAAACTAAACAAACAAGATTTTAGCCTAGATTTGAAGATTGCGACTGAGTCCTGAACATTTTCTGGAAGATCATTCCAGAGTCTGGGGGCTTTATAAGAAAAAGCTCTTCCCCCAGCTGAGGTCTTCTGAATTCTGGGAACTATTAAAAATTCAGTACTCTGTGATCTGAGTAATCGTGGAGGCTCATAATAGGAACTAGTATCTTGAAGGCATTCAGGAGCGATCCCATATAGGGCTTTATTTGTTAATAACAGAATTTTGCATTCGATGCAGAATTTAACAGGCAGCCAATGAAGTGATGATAGAACTGGGCTGATATTTTCAAATTTTAGTTTTAGTGAGGACCATGGCTGCAGCATTTTGAACTAGTTGAAGTTTACTTAAATTTCTGCTTGTGCATCCTGACAGTAGTGCGTTACAATAGTCAAGCCTTGAAGTAATAAAGGAATAGTGTAATAATGTAAGGAATAGTGGAATAATTATAAAGTAACCACAAAGTAAGTGTTGTTCTCTCCTTCTTACACCATTAACACAGGGAAACAATGGGGAGTGGGCTGGATTATGTAGTTCCCCACAGTTCACTCCTTCTTACAGTATAACTACAGTGAAACAACGGTGAGCGGGATGGATTATGTAGTGGACAACTGTTATCCCGGTTTACTCTGTAAATACACAAAAACAACAGGGAGTGAGCTTTACCTCTGTGGTGTGTTGTTCATGATTTGCTCTGCCACTGGATTGAAGACACCCACACATCATAGTAATGTGGAGAATTTATTTTCCTTGTCTTCACAAAGTGCACAAAAGATGGTTAAACAATGTCAACAAGTACCAATTTAAGGTAATTATATTCAACAAAAAATGTGAAACAATGTTCTACGAACAATCAGTACCTGTAATCTCTCTTCATAATTTACATTCCACCTTAAATGACACCTTAACTCACCTCAGACTCAATCACGAGTAAGAGTAAACATAGCAAAAAAAAAGATACTCAAAACATACTCAATATATACCTAGATGTTGGAAATAAGTGGGTTAAGGTGATTTATGTCGACAATTAGAATATATAATACATTTTCAGGCCTAAAATTAAGGAGCCGTGCCATACCTCAACACGGTGTTATAACGATAAGTGGGAAAACGGCCTACTTCCCACACGGAAAGGCTATTGAAACTCCGCCTGTTTGGACAACTAATAAGCCTTTTTATTTATTTATTCATTCACTGTGGTGAGCTACATTATCTAGTCCGCTAAGTGAAATACAAGATATAATTATTAGAAAAATAATAAGTCTCTGGAATGTGAGTGAATCTTGCCCGCTGAATAAAAACATAAACAATGACTGTCATACACATAGAATGTACACCATAAATTCAGAGAAATGACATGGTAAAATATCCGAAATTACACTTCTATTTAACTACTAGAAAGAACCCGTAGGTATTTGATATTTACCAATTCATATATAGAATCTGTAAGTTATGTGAAGGTACACAAGTATGAGGTAAAGTTTTTTTAAAACGCCAGAATGTACACCATAAAAATGGACACGTTAAAACGCAGGCAGGTAAGTGTCTTAGATGTAATGACGCATATAATAAAGTTATGGGAAGGTACTCTGTAAGTACCGGGTAACTACACTTTAAATCACGGGAAAATACACCATAAAACACGTGAAGGTACATTGTAAGTTCTGGGTAAGTACACGTTAAGATGCAGGCTGTATTATAAAGTGTTATCCATTTATGCATATGCTATGTTTAGCTGCTTTTCTAAAAATAATTCCACATCCTTAATCTATAACTATATAAAAAGTCAATGAAACTGAACCAGAGTTTTCTAAACTTTTGCACTGCAAGGTATTTTTGTTGTGAGCTGATAAGAATATACTCCTATATTTAACATAAAGCACTGAACATGTTAAGTTCATGTGCAGCTGCTCCAGACCATCACATTTCATTCATTCCTTTCTGCAGATATTTTAAAGCTATGTGCACTACTGAATGACTCTGTCCACAATGTGTGTGACTTTAAGTTGAATTCACTAGGTATAAGGGGTGTCTACAAACAGTAACAGTGGTAACAGTGAAGGACAATCATCCGTATTTCTTCTCTTTATCAGTTTAACTCTGCTTGAACAAATGCTGATGTTTATTATTGTGTAAAACTTGTTGAATGTGTTTAAGGTTGTTGTGGAGATAGACGCAAAGTCTTCAACTTTTAGAACACGTAACAGTGATATCTCTCTTTACAACAGGACAAACGTTAACATCTCCCACACTTTTATGAAACTTTCTGAGGGTGTGGGTTTCTATTTTAATTTAGTATCAAAGTTAGGAGCTTGACAGGGAGTGATTGAAAGACTGGCTGTTCTTTGTGGTGAGACAGACCTTTGACCTGGAGTACACATTTTTATTTGAATGCAACCTGAGTGTTTTCTGACTGATCTGCATTCTGTATTTTGAGCTCCAACTTAGAGGCTGACAAAATTCTGTCCAAACCCCATCTGACCCAAAAGAAAAACAAAAATAAAAACAAAAGAAGTCTCAGACTCAAGCAAATCTACCTAAAATGACTGGCATTACCCAGTGTCCAATATAACATCTGACAGGACGCTGGCAGTTACTTTCCTGTGAAAATAGCATTTTTCCAGTCGTCATAGATACTACAATGTAAAATAATATGCTATAAGGACATGTCCTAAATCAAAATTAATTAATGAATTAATCAAGGTTTATTTTTACACAGAACAAAATCTATTGAACATAAATGTACCAATCACTGGGTTAGGAACACCTCCTTTGTATCTACACTCATTGTTGATTTTATCAGCTCCACTGACCATACAAGAGCACTTTGTAGTTCTGCAATTACAGAATGTTGTCCGTCTGTTTCTCTGCATACATTCTCATTCCTATATCACCCTGCTCTTCAACCACAGAGCAGGCATTATTTAGGTGGTGGATCATTCTCAGTGCTGCAGTTACACTGATTTACATTTACATTTATGCATTTGGCAGACGCTTTTATCCAAAGCGACTTACAAAAGAGGATCTAACATTCGAACTACAGCACAAATTATACAAAATACCTTACATTAAGTGCATTATGCCAGGAAGTAATAAGTGCATTAAAGAATGATGTGTTGGTGGTGTGCTGTTAGGTTTTCAAGCCCTTAGTGTCACCAACCAAAAATATCAGAGTGATGTAGGTGTATCTAACAGAGTGGGCAGTGAATGGACACAGTGTGTACAAACACAAGCAGCCCTGCTGTGTCTGATCCACACAAACTAGCACAGTACACACTAACACACCTCCATCAGTATCACTGCAGCGCTGAGAATGATCCACCACCCAAATCATACCTGCTCTTTGGTGGCCCTCTGGGGGTCATGTAGGGGCTCTAATCACTCAGAGTGTAGGTGGACTACACTCTGTAATTGTAAAATTAGTGCAGATGTCTGAGTGTGAGATGGACTGTGTTTAATCTGAGCAAGTTATACTGACAATGAAGCATTTATTAATAGAAGTGAAACTAATGTTTCACAGAGACACACCCTGCGTGTGCAGTGGACACAGACAGGGAGGAGTAGTGTGTTTTCAAGGCTGACAGGTGTGAGGTGCTTTGGGAGAAAACACTTCTTCAGGGGTTAAATGCCCCTGTGAGAGAGCGACAGGAAGAATTTAACTCATGTGACTGAAACTGAATCACAGTGCAGTTCTAGTGAACAGGTGCCATTTGTTGCTACCTGTATTTACTGGTAACGATAACATACCGTATGTATAGCTCATTTTGCCATTGTTTTTGTGAGATTTTTTAATTATAATTCTTTTGTGAACACTGTCCAGCAGTTCTATTTCTATAGTACATGGCTTGGGGCACACTGATTTTCTGATAAACCCAGATGTACCTCTCTTCTTGCAAATGAGTGATAGAGGCGTAGAGTATGAGGCGTAGAGGGGTACAGAGTATGTACCCTTGAGGGCAGAGCCGGCTCTGGCCAAACTGGAGCCCTAGGCAAGATATTGGCTGTTGCCCCCTGGCCCAGGATATGCTGGGATTGGTTTCAGATGTTTCAAAAGTGCATCTGAGGAGAACAGAGATGTACAGGTGACCTTTCAGGGGTACAATATATTAATTTTAAAAAGCTGCTGACAGTGAATCCCAGCCAAAATCAAGAAAATGTCTAGCATAAATGAAAAAAAAGGAAATAAATCCTACTTACGTAATGAATTGCTTTATTGGGTCTCACATGATATCTAAAACAGAACTGCAAAATCACACTCATTCTGGCAGCAAATAATAAAATAATATAAACAGAATGTAAAATATGAAATACACAAAATACTACAGTAGGTTTAATTAAAACACATGCTACGGATTTTATTTTATATAATAGAAATGTTCAAATAAATACCAAACAATGTGTGTGAACTCTTTTAAATAAAACTTACTCACACACGAATAAACTGAGTTTATAACATAATATACTACAAACACATCATCCAAAGAGAACAAAGGGAAAAAGAGTTCCATTTCAGTAAAATTCATGCTGTTCTGGAAGGTGCATAATCTTACATTCTTAAGGTGGAAACGGAACCCAGTGCTTAAACAAAACTATATATTACAAATGTCAGTGCTAATTCCTTCATTATGTTTTATTTGTTTTTTGTATTTGTATTTGTTATTACTTTGTTTAGTTTCCTGTTCCACCTCAAGTAGTACAGAAATATGTTTCTGCTTCATTTAAGGTGGAACTGAAAATTGGAAAAAGCAACTGGTAAATTTATTTCTACATTACACTGCATCTAACTTTGTGTCGCCTTTCATCTTCTTCTTCTCCCTCATCATCCATGATCAAGAGCAGTTGACAGTGTCCTCTCACCGACTTTAACCACAGCCCCGCTCCACTGACCCAGCTTCTCTAAACAGCCTGTCTAGTCTCATCTCACCTCTATTTTTAATGTTGCCTCCCCAGCACACCACAAAATACAAAAGACAGCTACTGACCACAGACTGGTTCACTGTAAAAAAAAACATCACCAGCTTCAACTCAAAAACGTCAGTTCAAAAGATGCCTTAATATTTTAAGTTAAATCCAATTAGAATTACTATTTATTTCAAATCATGCCTTTAAGTCAAGTTTGGCCTTGAATAACTTTCTGCAAATTTAATTATTTGTGACGACTGGTGTCAAGAAGAACATCCAGCATCATAGTTGTCTTTAATGCTCTTTATTAAAACTCTCTGTAAATAATGTCACAGAATAAGAACAAGCAACACACAGCATTTGGGCGTGGCTTGTAAAGACACTCAGCCGGAACCTCACCAAAGCTGCTGTGATTCACTCTGAGGGTGAGGGCTCTGACAAAACACAGTTCATGCTACAAAGAAAGACCTAATAGATCCAAACACCAATAAACAACCTAAAGGCATCATAGATATTACTCTCACCCTCAGAGCACACAATAATGCCTGCGGTGCATGCTGGGAGCTCTTCCTGAGTGTACCAAATTACTTCCTGGGAGTAATTTAAAAACTTGTGTTGAAAGTCTGAAAACCCAGTTGAAATCCCCAAACTTAATTTGATAAGGTAAATGACAAAAATATGTTGTCAAGACTTATTGCTTAACAAATTATTTACAGTGTAGAACAATCACTGGAGATTCCAACAGATGTTAAAGTAGCCCTACTTCTATAGGATAAAGAGCTTTCCCTTTAGGTAATGTATATCTGTGTCCTAAGAGCAGTCCAGATTGTCAGAATACCTATCCGCTTGTTAAGTGTTACACCACATGTAACGTTTCGCCATTTCCAGGTCCAATCACGCCTTTGGTCACATCTCTTACATTCATTACGCATGTGTTTATGGTTTGAATAAAGCTGCATATCTCAATTAATTTGGGTATCTTGGTTTAGGGGTTCATTAAAAGGATAATTTAAGGGTAAAATTAAGCAAACATGTCTTTGGCAGCACTGTTTGCACATTCGCAGCTCATTTTCATCAATGTGATGTGCCGTGTGGACTGACTGTGTGCCTCTGGGAGAGAGAGCTGCTGCCAGTCCGTCTCTGGGAGACGTCTCCGGCACACGGTCAGTCCCAGTGTTCTGATGAGTTGTACTATTGATTATCTAATATAAATATAGATTTGATGCCTGTCATTTTTCTTCATAATAATTAGCTAGACGGTCTGAAAAGTCACTGCATCTAGCAGCAAAATCACTAACGTTGCTTTACCGAGCAGCAGTGTGGACCCAGAGGTGGCGTTTCACAAGGTCAATATGTCACATCTTCACAAGTGGATGGGTATTAACCACCTCCAATATTGAAAACCATGACTATCACACTGCTACCATACTTGTCCAGGTGAGAGCAAACCCAGTGGAGAAATTAGAGGATGGTATCCCACCTTCTCGCAGTAGGAGAAGTGTCAGGGGTTGAAGGATGTGTTGATACAGTCGCTCCAGGTTCTTCATAATGTTAAATGATATTGCGACAGGCCTGAAGTCATTAAGGACACTTGGACACCTCTCCTTGGGCACAGGAACAAAGCATGATGTCCCCTACAGTGTGGAGATCATCCCCACTTGCAGACTCATGTTAAAATGTGCTGTAAGGGTTCCTCCAACTCATGACATCAGAAGTCTTGGATAAACTTTGTTTGGTCCCACTGATTTCCTTATGTGGAGTCTCCTCAGTTCACCTCCAACCTGATCTGCAGTGAAGGATGTAGAGGCAAAGAAGTGGTGCTGCAGACAAGATCTGAATAATTAAGGCTGTTTTCTGATTCTGCACAATGCCCTGTGCCATATTGAGCATTTTTATGTTTGCGTTGGTGTCTGCATCACTTTGCAATAACACCACCAAAACACTAGGGCTGAATCACAAATATGATCCCCGATTTTATATAGTACACAATTTAGTGGTGTAGTAGTAATAGTTTTATCACTTGTGAAGTGCACTATGTAGGAATCAGAGTGTAGTGGTTCCAGGACAGAAATACAAAGTCTCTACATTCTCTAGCTTGGATCCCTGCTCCTTATAAGAAGGTATTTTTGGCAGATGTTATTTACAATTAGATGAATATAATCAAGTGACACTATATTTTTCACTGTTATTCCAGCTTTTTATTTGTTGCTTGGTGTCCAAACCTATGTCTAGGGAAATCTATCACCATGAATTTGCTGCTGTCTGCAGTCTCTATATCTCTAGTGTGGTGAAGAGGAGTTTTTGTAAGTTAAGCTGTGTACATACTCTACTTCAGTTTTTCTGGGTTTTTTTTTACTGCTTGTTTTTTCCCTACTGTGAGGGATTATGCACCCAAGTTTTTCACTCACCTTACACAGTAAATTCATCCGTGTTAAATCAACACTATTAGTGTTAACTTAACACTGAGAGTGTTAATTTATTACACTAACAGTGTTAATTTAACACTGGTGAATTTACTGTGTACAACTGTGTTACTTGATGTGACAGTAAACCTGGTTGGATTTGATTTGATTTGATTTGTGGACTCTCTGTTATCCCTCTTCAACTTCATCCATGTTTGTCTGACTTCAGACTAATCACAGCTGTTGAGGTCTGCATCAACATGTTTCATAGTTACATTTCTGGGGAAGGTGCACATCAGGCTACAACACATGGAACAGCGTAGGGTTTTTGTGGCTGTGAGGCACCTAAGCATTGCCTATGGTGTGGATTCGTCACAAATATAAATTGGCCTTTAGTGTGTGAGGAGTTGGGTGAGGGGGCTGCATTGTCTGTGCTGACAGCCTGAAGGATGAGTGAATCATGATGAGGCATTGCTATACAGGCAGGGTGAGGATGTGCTGGTGGTAAACAGGAGCTGTAGAAATTGGAACAGGGCAAACAAACCACTTATAGAAAATCCAAACTCATTCTCTGATGCACCGTCTGTTCTCTGTTTACAGCCTGTAATCGTGCTCATAATATTCCAGTAATTAATCATGTTATTCTCCCATAAGTTCTGCTCTACCTTCTTCCTGTAGGACTCATCTGCCTCTCGCAACTGGACTTTGTCTTACCTCTGTATGTTCCTTAGCTCCTCCTGGTTATTGTCTTCTTATTGTTCAGAAGGTCTTTGACATTGCTAGTTATCCAGGCCTTGTTATTAGCAAAGTAGTGTGCAGTTTTTACAGGAACAGCCATGTCCACGCAATAGTTCATGCAGTGTGTACCCACTCTGTATGGCTTCAGCTGAGGTTAGCCTCAAAGCAGTCCCTAAGAGGTTCTTTGGCTTCCTGAAGGAATGAGTAGTGGTTTGTTGCCTTTGGACACAAGGCTGGTGTGGCTCTAGGATGACCAGGTTGTGGGCACAGGGATGTAGAGGTGTATGCTTGGTTTGGGCGGAATAACTGAAATACTATATACTTTGGTATTTAAAAATGTTGATGATATCTTAAACTGAGAGTGGTGTTGTGTGTCCAGTTTCTGTTGTGTGTCTAAGTTAAGTACAAGGCAAATTGAGAGCATTCATGTGCATTTAGGAGAGCCATGGGAAGGGAGCACTGATTAATATAGCAACATGTAGCACACACCATGTTGTGGCATGTTTACCGTATGCTGTGAATTAGCTTTAGACTCACACATTTCCTACTTTTGAGTGCAACATTAATGTTCATTCATTCATCCGTTGTCTTATCCAGTTCAGGGTCACAGTGGGTCCAGAGCCTGAATCACTGGGTGCAAGGCAGGTACACACCCTGGATGGGGCCCCAGTCCATCACAAGGCATCATACACTCACACATTCATTCACACTCACACAGCAGTGGACATTTTTGACTAGGCAACCCTGTCCAAATAAGTGGTGAAATCAGAGCACCTGGAGGAAACCCACACAGACATCAGGAGAACACACTAAATTCCTCAGTCATCTGAGGTGGGTCTTGAACCCACAAGCCCAGGAACCTGAAGCTATGTTACCTGTACTTCCCTCAAACATTGACGTTACAAGCTACAGACCACTTTGGGGTACAGTATCATATTAGATTTCATATTAATGCAATATTTCTGTTTTCTCTTCCTCTGCTCTAGTGCTGATTGGAGTAATTTACAGTGGACAAACTGTAGAGGACAGCACTAACGTTGGCCCACCTAAACCAGGTGAGATGTTCTTATCTTTATTTCATTTCATAAAATTAATTTGTAATTTTACAAATGCAGTATTAGTGTGAGTATAGACTAATGTAGGGGAAGCAGAGAGACGAAGGGAAGGACAATGAGAAACTATCAAAGTCTAAGACGAAGGCAATGACCCAGGCAGGTCTTTTTAAACCAGACATTTCCTCATGAACAGAGGCAAAGCAGGATAAACAAGGGTACACAAGGAAAAATTAAGTGAAGTTCTGTTTCCTGGACTGAGCTAATGGTGTGGTAACCAGTTCGGTTAGTTCAGCTCCTCACAACTTGAGGCTGTTGAAGCTGCTGACTTTAAAATGTGTGTAAAATTACGCTGGTCAAATTCCATTATCCATTCTGATTGGTGGAGAACTTACAGACAAATATTGCACTAAAGATCTCATGCCTGGTATGGTTCATGAGCACACAGGATAAACCCGAGTACAAATGTGGAACACAATGAGCAGCGCCAGTTTGAGAAGAAGAGTGAAAATTTGAGAGTGTGCACTGAAAATCTGAACAAGGACATAAATCTGGCCAAGAGAAATTAAACTCTATAAGTTCTCCATGACTAGTGTTGTCTGTTCCCGCCAGTGATTCCGGGTAGGCTCTGGACCCACCGCGACCCTGAATTGGATAAGCGGTTACAGACAATGAATGAATGAAAGAATTAACGGCTTATGAATGCGTATGAAGCCAGACCCCCCCGTTGGATAAATGAATATGAGAAAAGGGTGGAGACGGGGTGGAGGCAGGAGCGAGTTTAAAACAGAAGGCTCAGTGATCCCTCAGTTGGGGGATCAGCAGGAATGACCCAGCGCAGAAGAGCGAGCTGACGTCGTGAAGCAGTTGAGTCGAGATCCATCTCCTGAACTAAATGAGGCGAGTTTGTCCGACGCGGAAATTACGTGAATTTGCAGGGTATATATAGGGCTGAGAGGAGGAGTTCGGGCGTGGTCCTACTTCCAAAATTATGTTATTACATAACTTCACTTATAGATATTATTTTATAACTGATAAATATGTGAATTTCATTTTCCTGTGAATTCCGTGTTGCACATATATATATATTTATTAACTCTTATATTTCATATAATAAATAGAAACCTTAACACTTAACTGAATAAAACTTCACCAATTCAACACCATAATCCTGAGAACCAGCCCTTTCATTTGATGCATAATTTATTCATTATATTATTTGTAGAAATGAACAATATTCATATATCCTTTCATTTTTCTTTATTTTATTTTTGGTGATATGCTTTCTTTGAGGCAGATTCTTCATTATCTGTCTTAATTCTTTAATAGATTGCACCACTCTAATGGAAAGAGAACATTTCTAGCTTTCACATGGGATCTTCATATGTCTTGTATATATTTTATACAATATGAAAGTTATGAAGGAGCATGTGAAATTGCTGTTGCTGAATGTAATTCAGGTTTACAGTCCTCTTGTGAAATCAAGTGTCTCTCTTTCTCTCTCTCTCTCTCTCTCTCTCACACACACACACACACACACACCCTTCTCTCTCTGTCTCTCTCTCACAAACAAGCACACACACACACACACACACACACACACACACCAATTAAACCAATATATTTCTCATGATATACACTAGACCTTGTTATTACAACCATAAACTATGGTATTACTCTAGCCGTTATAACACACAGCAACCGACAGAAAAGCACTTATTACAATCATCTATGTCCAGTGCTAAAAAAGTGAGCTAATCTGGTTAAGTTTGCAAGAGCCACCACTGGCCCTTATTCATCTGTAATTCATCTGTCTAACATATTATCATCAACAAAGCTTGTGTTCCACTGACACAAAGTGTAACACTTGCCATTAAAACAGTACCCAGGAACAGCACCTATTACCCGAATTGTTGTCTAATGCTAAAAATGAGCTAATCCAGCTAAAGTTAGCAGCTGCAAACCCTGGCTCACTGCTCAGTAATTCTAAGAAACCTGACTATTGTCACAGTTGCTAAAATATTGAGACACACACACATTACCCTTACAGCAGCTTTTATGAAATCCCATTCTAAATCAATAGGCATTAATATGGAGTTGGTCCCCCCTCCATATAACACCATCCACTCTTTGTGGAAGGATTTCTAGACCACTTTGGAGTGTATCTATGGGAATATTAGCCCTTTCATCCAGAAAAGTAATTGTGAGGTCAGATGTTAATGTTGGAGGAGAGCGTCTGGTTCACAATCTCTATTCTAGTTTCTCCCAGAGATGTTCAGTGGAGTTGAGGTCAGGGCTCTGTGTGGGTCAGTCAGGTTCTTCTACACCAATCTCATCTAATCTCGCCTGTATGGACCTTGCATTGTGCACTGGGGCAGAGTTATACTGGAACAGAAAAGGCTCGTCCCAAAACTGTTCCCACAAAGTTGCAAATATACAACTGTCTAAAATGTCTTGGTATAGTAATGCATTAAGGTTTCCCTTCACAGTAACTAAGGAGCCGAAGTCAGCCTCTGAAAAATAACCCCACAGCATTATTCCTTCTCCACCGTACTTTACAGTTGGCCTCAGTGTATTCAGACAGATAATGTTCTCCTGGTTTTGGCCAAACCCAGACTCATCCATCAGACGGCCAGATAGAGGCGTGAGTTGTCACTCCGCAGAAAACATTTCCATTTCTCCAGAGTCCAGTGGCAGTGTGCTTTACACAACTCCACATGATGCTTTGCATTGTGCTTGGTGATATAAGGCTTGCAAACTGTTGATTGGTGGATATGTAGGGTAGAAGATATGTAATTAACTGATTTGCAGCAGTGGTGGCATCAACACTTTTGAATCCAGTAAGCATTTTAGAACAACTCATTCTTTCACAAGTGTTTGTAAAGGCAGACTGCATGACTCAGTGCTTGGTGTTATTCACATGAGGCAATGAAATTGAATGAAACACCTGATTTCTGTAATTAGGAGGTGTGTCCTAATACTTGTGTCCATATAGTGTACCTCATTTAATTTTGGTCTCTAAGAAATGAAGAAGCAATGTGTCACTGATGCAAAGCACAATAGCACCCCCTTGTGGAGCAGTCCCTGTGATTATGAGAGAAGTGGTGCCCCTTGATTTGCAAACATGCTTTTATTGGTCTTCCAAATATGGTTTTGGGGCTTGGGGTGGGGGGTAAAATAATAGCGTTGTCTGCTCCTTAAATCCACTGCTGTTTTGAGTGTGAACAAAGCATCTATCCCCAGTTGCTCCTAGGGTGCTGTGGATGGCTGTTCTGTGTGTGTTTGTGTGTGTGTGTGTGTGTGTGTGTGTGTTCTTTGCTGAGCAATTTTTCCATCTTTAATAATGATTTTTATTTATGTATTTATTTATTTTTGATTGGCAGTCACAGATGCTGGGTCCGGTGAAGCAAGTAAGTAATTGTTTATTATGTTGTCACTCATGAACAGGGTTTATCTGTCATTTCGTTGCAGACATTAGACAAAGCCCTAGCAGCAGAGATTGGCAAACTCCCATAAAACTCTTATTAGACCGTCTGGACAGTTTAAAGCTTTCTAAACAGAAAGGATCCTATTAAAAGCAGAAACCCAACATTAGCTCCTGAGACAGTACACAGTGAGTTTGAGAGTATGAAATGTAAAATGTATATGCATAAATAAAAAAAAAAACATGTGAAAATGACTTAAATTACAGTGCAAACCAATGGACTAGCCACAACTAGAAGCCGAACAGACACTGTTCTCACACAGTTGCAAATATACAACTGTCTAAAATGTCTTGGTATAGTAATGCATTAAGGTTTCCCTTCACAGTAACTAAGGAGCCTAAGTCAGCCTCTGAAAAATAACCCCACAGCATTATCCCTCCTCCACCGTACTTTACAGTTGGCCTCAGTGTATTCAGACAGATAATGTTCTCCTGGTTTTGGCCAAACCCAGACTCATCCATCAGACGGCCAGATAGAGGAGTGTGATCTGTCACTCCACACAACATATTTACACTGCTCTAGGGTCAAGTGGTGCTGAAGGAATAGTTTTATTTTCTGCTTCTTAAATCCACTGCAGCGTTTACTGTGACCAAGACATATATCCCTCAACTGCTCGCAGAGAATGGTGTGGATGGCTGCCCTGTGTGTGTGTGTGTGTGTGTGTGTGTTTGTGTATTGTAAAATGACTTTATTTATTTATTTATTTATTCATTACTTTTTTTGATTGGCTCCAACAGCTGCTGTGTCCGAAAAAGCAGGTTGGTAACTGTTTATTATGTTGTCAGTCCTGGACAGAGTTTATCTGTCATTTCTTTGTAGACATTAGATATATGCAGATATAACACCATCCACTCTTTGTGGAAGGATTTCTAGAACATTTTGGAGTGTGTCTGTGGGAGTATTTGCCCTTTCATCCAGAAAAGTAATTGTGAGGTCAGACGCTGATGTTGGAGGAGAGGGTCTGGTTCACAGTCTCTATTCTAGTTTCTCCCAGAGATGTTCAGTGGAGTTGAGGTCAGGGCTCTGTGTGGGTCAGTCAGGTTCTTCCACACCAATCTCACCTAATCTTGCCTGTATGGACCTTGCATTGTGCACTGGGGCACAGTTACACTGGAACAGAAAAGGGTCGTCCCAAAACTGTTCCCACAAAGTTGAAAATATACAACTGTCTAAAATGTCTTGGTACAGTAATGCAATAAGGTTTCCCTTCACAGTAACTAAGGAGCCTAAGTCAGCCTCTGAAAAATAACCCCACAGCATTATCCCTTCTCCACCGTACTTTACAGCTGGCCTCAGTGTATTCAGACAGATATGTTCTCCTGGTTTTGGCCAAACCCAGACTCATCCATCAGACGGCCAGATAGAGGAGTGTGATCTGTCACTCCACACAACATATTTACTCTGCTCTAGGGTCAAGTGGTGCTGAAGGAATAGTTTTATTTTCTGCTTCTTAAATCCACTGCAGCGTTTAGTGTGACCAAGACATATATCCCTCAACTGCTCGCAGAGAATGCTGTGGATGGCTGCCCTGTGTGTGTGTGTGTGTGTGTATTGTATAATTACTTTATTTATTTATTTGATTGGCTCCCACAGATGGTGAGTCCCATGGAGGAGGTAGGTAACTGTTTATTATGTTGTCAGTCCTGAACAGAGTTTATCTGTCATTTCTTTGAAGACATTAGAGAAAGTGGTAGCAGCAGAAACTTGCCGCTGGGACTCTTTTCCACTGCAGGGCCAAGCCATTACATGCACCTATGATAACTTTTCCGCTGGCTGTTCCACACAGACACGGTTCGGCACAGAACGCAGTACCACTTTAGAAAAACACGACACTTATAAAGGTTTATAAATGGTTTAAAATCTGTTTATTAAGTGTTATTAATTATGTTGTTATTACATTAATAGTCGTTAATAGTCAGTTATAACAAATAGATAGAAGGGGCAACACTGATTTTGTTTGCCAAATAGTGAACCCACAACCATCTACACTGTTAAACCTCAGATCTTGCCAAATACTGAATAGATGCTGTCAGTCTTGGTGGGCCTCCAAGGCCTTTACACACATTCTCCATGTTTTCTTTGCCTCTGGGACAGCTGGTGTTCTGAAGAGTTGTGCTACCCTGTTGAAACGTACTGCCATGGTGTACTTTTATATTTACAGTTGTTTAAATTAAATAGTAGGTACGCTAAATGTTGTGTATCAGGAGATGCTGCCTACAGAAGTATAAGCAGGAGACATGCACAGCCCAAATCCCCTTATTAAAAATATTATAAGATTAGTATAATAAGTATAAAATATATAATAGTATATTAGTGATAAGAAATGTTTTTATAGTTTTTTTACATTTAATTCACTGTGTACAGTTTTGGAACATTCAAGTGAATAATAACAGTGAACTATGAATGTGTATTGCATAGAGAAACACATATTTAACAAGTAGCACTTTTCGACAAGGTAGCACAACTCATCCGAACACCTGTGTACAAGCACACACTACTGCAGAAAGAACTGGACTTCTCTGAGAAAGTGATGTTCAGAACAGTTGCAAATCCAGAAAATATACTAATTTTAGAGCTATTATTCACAGCATTGGTCTAGTTTCATAATTATTGCATATTGTTGATTGATTCTATGATGAAACACAAACACAATTCAATTTCATGTTTTTTTATCAATAAATAAAAATCTAGTGTAGGTCACTGTCACAAAATCAAAGTTCATGAGGAATGTTGCTGGGTTTATTTTATTAAATTTATACATGAGCAGTTGAAATATAAGAGTTATAATCCGGGAACAAAAATTGTGTTACATAGTGTAATGTTCTCCTGGTTTTGGTCAAACCCAGATTAATCCATCAGATGCCAGATAGAGAAGCGTGATTTGTCAGTCCACACCTCATATTTCCACTGCTCTAGAGTCCAGTGGTGGTGGAGGAACAGTTTTTTCTGCTCCTTAAATCCACTGCTGCGTTGACTGTGACCAAAACAAATATCCCTCAACTGCTCCCAGAGAATGCTGTGGATGGCTGCCCTGTGTGTGTGTGTGTGTGTGTGTGTGTGTGTGTGTTTGTGAGAGAGAGAGAATAGGGATAGAACTGGCCCTTTTTTACACCAGAGAGCATCTTGTCTCAAGAGATGGGTCCAGCTGGTTCTACGGGTTGGAATCAATCTTTGAGAAAGATCCGAGTGTTGCCATTGACCAGAACATAGCCCTTCAGAATCCAATAACATTGGATGTTCATGTGTGTATGAATGTGTGTGTGTGTATTCTAAAATGACTTTATTTCTTTATTTTTTGATTGGCTCCCACAGATGAAGCATCCCAAGTAAGAGGTAGGTAACTGTTTATTATGTTGTCAGTCCTGAACAGAGTTTATCTGTCATTTCTTTGTAGACATTAGAGAAAGTGGTAGCAGTAGAAACTGGCCGCTGGGCCTCTTTTCCACTGCAGGGCCGAGCCATTCCATGCACCTATGATAACTTTTCCGTTGGCTGTTCCACACAGACATGGTTCGGCACAGAATGCAGTACCACTTTAGAAAAACAAGACACTTATAAAGGTTTATATATAAATCTGTTTATTAAGTGTAAATTATGTTGTTATTACATTAGCAGTCATTAATAATCAGTTATAACTAACAGATAGAAAGGGCAAAAGTGACTTTGTTTGCCAAATAGTGAACCCACAACCTTCTACACTGTTAAACCTCAGATCTTGCCAAATACTTATTAACTTAATACTTATTAATTAACAAACAACACATTCTTACCCTTGATATTTTCAGCTCACTGACACTTTCAGTACTAGACAAAATATGTTGTCACTGTCGCACTGTTACAAATGATTATTAATGACTTTTAAGGTGTTTACATCCTAATTAATACTTGTGTAATAAACGGGCATTAAAACCATTTACAAGGCTTTATAAATGTAGTCATATTTTAAAGTGATACCCAGAGCGCTTACAAAACGTTTTCTCACCACGACTAGCTAACTGTACTCAGGGCCACAAATTGTTTGAAGGAGCCCAGGAGCAGTGAGAGACACACTATCCTCCCTTTTACAGGTCGAAAACGCCTCACAGTCTTTTTGAAGGTATTCATTTTAGGTAAAAAAAATATGCCATAGTGTTTGTTTAAAAATTATTTTATTGTTTAAAAACATAAATATCTCATCTACACAATTAATGGGGCCATGGCTGGTGTTTCTTCATCATTTAAATCTGCTAAAGGAAATAAACCCCACCTCACTAGTCAGTTTTAACAAGGCAGCAGTAGAGGTACAGTCGTCATGATTAGAACAGAAACAACTTGAAGCTTAGTTTCAGATGTGTGAGGCTGAGCATGTTCTGTGTGTGTTTGGAAGGTTGTAGTCCTCGCAGGAGCACACTGAGAGTGGTGTGGTGTACTGAGATGCTAAGAGTGTGTTTACTGCTGTAGATCTTAAACATACACTGTACGGACTAAAATATTCAGACACACACACATTACCCTTACAGGAGATTTTATGAAATCCCGTTTTAAATCTATAGGCATTAATATGGAGTTGCCCCCCCGCAGATATAACACCATCCACTCTTTGTAGAAGGATTTCCAGACCATTTTGGAGTGTGTTTGTGGGAATATTTGCCCTTTCATCCAGAAAAGGCAATTGTGAAGTTAGACGCTGATGTTAGAGGAGAGGTTCTGGCTCACAATCTCTATTCTAGTTTCCCCCAGAGATGTTCAGTGGAGTTGAGGTTAGGGTTCTGTGTGGGTCAGTCAGATTCTTCCACACCAAACTCACCTAACCTTGCCTGTAATGACCCTGCATTTTGCACTGGGGCACAGTTATACTGGAACAGGAAATGGCTTTCCCAAAAACCCAGTGGTGGTGAAGGAACAGTTTTTTTTCTGCTCTGAAATCCACTGCAACGTTGACTGTGACGAAGTCATATATCCCTCAACCGCTCCCAGAGAGTGCTGCAGATGGCTGCCCTGTGTGTGTGTGTGTGTGCATGTGTGTTCTCAATGCCCATAGTGCACTAGTGTGTGTGTGTGTGTGTGTGTGTGTGTGTGCGTGTGTTCACTGCTAAGCATTTTATATTTTGTACAATGAATATTATTATTTTTTGATTGGCTCCCACAGGTGCTGTGTCGCAAGAAGGAGGTAGGTAATTGGTTATTATGTTGTCAGTCCTGAACAGAGTTTATCTGTCATTTCTTTGTAGACATTGAAAAAGAAAAGTAGAAAGTGGTAGCAGCAGAAACTGGCCGCTGGTCCATGAAATAAAGACCTCTTTTCCACTGAAGGGCTGAGCTATTCCAAAATTTGACTGTGTGCAATGAAAATCTGAGCAAGCACATAATTTTGTCCAAGAGAAATAAAGATCCATGAGTGCTCCATGACTTTCACATTTCATAATTCTACTTACTAAATTAAGACTAAACCTGCTAATGTCTTAAAATAATGGTTTGGTTTGAGCTGATCTTCACACAGACCCTGATATTACAGCTTATAATAACCTCATTCATGGGATCTTGATATACTTAATAGAAAACAAACACAAGGACTGAACAATGATCAAGATGTATTTGTTTGTTAACAGAAGAACAGTTCAGCAGTTGTTTTCTAAAATCCCATGAGTTTTTCCTGTTCGGAATTCCTATTATGGGCAGGATTCAGAATACACAAGAAAATGACAGTTCAGTGGTCGATTAACTAGTTTGTTTTTAGGCTGGAGAAATTTAGTCATAGCCTAAAGGTTATTGAAGCATGTGTGGAACTACTAGGTCATTGGTTCGAGTCCCATCACCTACAATGGGTAAGTAATTGTTCATTAGGCTGTCATTCCTGATCAGAGTTTATCATCTGCCATTTCTTTTTAGACATTCAGATTCTACACTGTAACAAAATAGGCTTATAAAACAGTAATTTTCTGGCAGCAGGCGCTATTCTTTAGTTTTAGAAAGCTAAAGAATAATTTTCTTTAAAAAATATGAAGAACAGTTTAAGTTTAGGTGATTACTACTGTGATTACAAAGGTTATCATGTATAACACACATGAAAATTTTAATTTTACTTAATTTTACTCTAGCTGTCAGGAAAAGCACAATCTCGTTGTGCCTGAAATAATGTCTTAAACAAAGTAGTGAAATGTCTTTTGTCTTAAACAAAGTGGTGAAACTCTCCTTATCTTGAATTCTGAAAGATTCAGCCTCACTGAGATACTCTTTTTAAACCCAAATATGTAACTGACCTCTCCAAAATTAACCCACTTAGTTGTGATGTGTTCCACCAGGTGCTTATTACCACTAAATTTCTCAGTCTTGTTGGTGCTGTCCAGTGAGTTCTGTAAATAAACTTATACTGGAGACACAGCTTCCAGTGAACTACTGTAATACTGCACTATAGTTTTTACAGTGAGTCTCTGACTCCAGTGATGTGTAGAGACTGTAGGAGTGTAAAACTCCAGTGTACTGGACCTCATACACTGTATCTGTTCATTTATTCTGTTAAACATTGTTGCAGTAGTGAATTAAAGTGTTTACATTAGTATTTTGTTTTGTAAACTGAGGCCCTTATGTTCCCACAGAGAGAACAAACACTGTGTTGTCTATTAAGATAAACAGGTGTTTTTAGGAGAGACTGTGATCATCTCTTCAGTGTTCATTGGCTTCAGTATTACAGCAATATGGGTTTATCATTTTTAATGTTATTCAAATATAGAGCTATCTCTAAATACTGTGTTATCTTCTTCCTGTAGCTCTACCCACTCCTTCACTGACTGTAGAACCAAAGGGAGAACTGTTCACTGGAGACTCAGTCACTCTGAAGTGTGAGATTACGACTGATGGTGATTGGACATATGTTTGGGAAAGGGTTCCTCCTGAAGAGTCAGCTACAGGGATCCAGGCTGATACTGAAGACAGAAACACACAAAGCGTTATAGTAGCTGCTGTTGATGGAGCTCAGTACAAGTGCAGAGTACAGAAATCTGACAGAACACAATCGTCACCGTACAGTACTCCTGTTACCCTCACTGTGAAGGGTGAGTGCTTTAACACTTCTTTTTATGCATGTTCATGTTTACAGCAGCAGTACATTGTGTTTCTACACTCACAGTCTGCTCTCTCAGGTAACTGTGAATACAGAAGCACTTTGTAATTGTAATATTACAGACTGTAGTCCATATCTTGCTCTGCATACTTTTTTAGCCCTCTTTCACCTTGTTCTTCAATGGTCAGGACCCCCACAGAGCAGGTATGATTTATGTGCTGGATCATTCTCAGTGCTGCAGTGACACTGATGTGGTGGTGGTGTGTTAGCGTGTGTTGCACTGATATAAGAAGATCAGGTAACATAAGAAGGTAGGTGTGTCTAACAGAGTGAACAGTGAGTGGACACAGTGTTAAAAAGCTCTAGCTGCACTGCTGTGTCTGATCCACTCACACTACTCACAACACACACACACACTCCACCACCACGTCAGTGTCACTGCAGCACTGAGAATGATCCACCACCACCCTGGGGGTCTTGTGGGGTCCTGACCATTGAAGAACTGGATGAAATGTGAGAAAACAAAGTATGTAGAGCATGAGATGGACTACAGTCTGTAATTGTAGAACTACAACATACTCCTGTTTCATCAGTGGTGCTGAGAAAATAGACTGTGAGTAGAAACGAGGAGGTGGTCATGATGTGATATGGTTGATTGGTGTACACATTCTATTCATACATTTTTCTATTAATAAAGTGATGAAACATTTCTGTTTAACTTTTGTTATGGATTCTGCCTCTAAATATTTCTATTAATAAACTGAAGAACTTTAGTAGTTAATTTTACATATTGTGTTTGTTACATACAGTGTTTGTTCCAGGAATATATCTTCATCAGAATAATTTATAAACAGCCCGAGTGCCTCATTATTTCTGAACATATTCCCTGTAACACTTTATATTAAGTGCTGATTGTGATTTTTTTTAAACATACATTTAAAAATATTTCACTTAACTGTGATAAATTTATCCGTCTTATACGGTACTTGATGTAAAGTAAAGCAAAATGGCAAAATATTTTTTGTTTACTTTCATATTTTCTTGCATGTATACTGTATTATTAACATTTTTTAATAATTATTTTTATGTAGGCTATTTGGAAATCATTTGGAAATACAGAGAAATTACGTAAAAATACATTGGGAAAATCTGTAAAAAATATTTTTTTTTTACAATGTAGGCACCCCTTTACCAGTTTATGGCGAGTCATTTGAAAACCCAAACAGGGCTAACCAATCATGCCTTTTGGCTGCTAACCAAATCAATTTCTTCTACCTTCGAAGGCAGTTGGGTAGTGATTTTGCACACCAGCCTTTAACGTTTCGTCCTGGTCTCGTAACCTTAACAAAAATAATAAATTAATACATTTTTCTCCTGAAATAATATAACTAGTGAAAGAGGTGTGAGGGTGGGAGGGATTTATGCATCTGGCTACAGTGATTCATTTAGGAAAGTATCACACGTCAGAAGGCACATTTACAGTGTCTGGTGTGAGATGGGCTTAGACAATCAAAGTGGCTACTGCCTCTCATCTGCCTCGCGCTGCCCTTACGTCCCTTGTGCTCCAGCTGAAAATCTGACTTGGGGAACTGTGCACTGAATAATCAAGAAGGACAACATGTCTGCACACATTAGCTATATTTCATAGACTTTGCTTAGCTGTAGACAACGTAGCAAAAAATAACCTCTGTAATACAGGTACAGTTCAATTAATCACAAATATATGAAATAATTACAAATAAAGATGCAGCTTATCTCAGTTTACTAGAACACTTAGAATAAAAATCCAGCACAATTTAACAAATAATCACTAAGAAAACAGTATATTTAACAAATTACGTATACGTAATGTCTCTATCTTGTTTCTACTTTTGTGTAGTTGACCTTTTAGTTCATAGTTCTTCTTTTGTGACTTGTACACGTAGTTTATATTTAGGCTCCTTAGTTCTTTAGTAGAGTTCTCTTAAGTCCCTTTAGTCCTCTACCACTCCATCTCTAGTTTGTTCTTAGTGTATCTCTTTATTATTTATTATTTTTTTCTGTCTTTGTTAGAGTTTAGATATTTTTGTTTATTTTAATCTGTAGCTTGTCTCCTGTTGTGTGTGTGTTCCCTTATCCCTGTGTGAGGTTTAGTTCTTTTTTATTCCCTGTGTGTGTTCTAGGCTCTATTCTGTGTGTGTCCTTGTGTATACTCTGTTATTGTCTTGATTTATTTTAGCTTTTTAGCGTTTTGTATTTCTCTAACTTTAATCTTTGTCTGTTGTATTTTAGTCTTTTCACCTGTCTATTGTTATAGGTTTATCCTTAGTTCCTGGTTCAGATCTTAGTTTTTCTCTGTTCTTATATACTTTTTGCATATTCCAGTTTATTGTCCTGGTTTCTTTTGCTTGAGTGTTTGGCTTTCTGCTTAAATTCCTGTCCTGATTAGTATATATCTTTTGATTTTTCAAACTCTGCATCTCTGCACATACTTCCATCCCCTATGTCCCTTGATCTCTGCTCTCCTTCATGACAGCACACTGAGTAAACAGCAGTACAGCTGCCGGTGCCACTGGCGCTGACCAATACAAACTCTGCCACATACCAAGCCCAAACACATTAACACCACCACCACGCCCCATCCACAAAACACAATCACAACATAATCCCCTTCAAACCCTAAAACAACCCCAAACTAACCAAACTGGTGGCTGCCAAGAATGCTGTGATCTCCCTCACAACCTCCCCAGCCTCTCTCGCACTCTGTAATGTATATCCATGAGGAAGAGCAGTATTCTAGTGCCCTCTATTGACCAGTCGCACCTGTTGCCTGCACAGTCTTAAGCAAAGTGCTGAAACTCTCCTTATCTTCAATTCTGAAAAATTCAGCCTCACTGAGATTCTCTTTTTAAACCCAGACATGTAACTGACCTCTCCACAATTAACCCACTTAGTTGTGATGTGTTCCACCAGGTGTTTATTTGCACTAAATTTCCCAGTCTTGTTGGTGCTGTCCAGTGAGTTCTGTAAATAAACTTTTACTGGAGACACAGCTTAGAGACTGTAGGAGTGTAAAACTGCAGTGTACTGGATCTCATACACTGTATCTGTTCATTTATTCTGTTAAACATTATTGCAGTAGTGAACTAAAGTGTTTACACTCTGTGTGCAGCTGTATTTTTTTGTAAACTGAGGCCCTTATGTTTCCACAGAGAGAACAAACACTGTGGTGTCTATTAATATAAACAGGTGTTTTTAGGAGAGACTGTGATCATCTCTTCAGTGCTCATTGACTTCAGTATCACAGCAATATGGGTTTATAATTTTTTATGTTATTCATATATATGGAGCTTTGCTACATACAGTGTTTGTTCCAGGAATATATCTTCATCAAAATAATTTACAAACAGCCCGAGTGCCTCACTATTACTGTATTACAATATACAGTACATTCATTAGGGAGTGCTGTATTGACCAGCTGCACAAACAAAGTGGTGAAGCCCTCCTCATTTAGACTTCTGAAATATTCAGCCTCACTGTGATACCTTTTTTAAACTTTAAGATCTGTAAATAAACAGTTACGGGAGACACAGCTACCAGTGAACTACTGTAATACTGCACTACAGTGTTTACAGTGAGTGTCTGACTCCAGTGATCTGTAGACTGTAGGAGGGTAAAACTCCAGTGTACTGGACCTCATACACTGTATCTGTTAAAATATTAATTCTGTTAAACATTTTTTACAGCAATTAAAGTGTATACACAGAGCAGTGCTGTTTTATGTTGAGGTCAAATGCTCCATCATCTTTATGTAATTTATTTCCATAAGCAGCCCTGCAGACCTTACGATCTGTCCGAGTTAAAAACTGAAAAATCCAGTATTATTGGTGTCAATCAATAAAAAATATTTTTGTGAACACTCATGATTAATCACAAGTAAAATGCTAGTATTTTCAGTAACACTCTATAAAGAATGTATTTAAAAGCCTTTATAAGTGCAGTTATTACAACTTGTAATTTGGTAATAATGCTTTGTAACCATTCAATCCATTAATAAAATCTATTAATGCCTCATAAGGCTCTTATAAGATATATAATCAATTGTTTTGCAACATATAAACATATAGTAGCATAAGTGCCACTATTAATTATAATGCCTTTTAAATGAATAATGACTTTGAATGAATAATGTGTATAACTTTAAAGAACCTATTATAAATAATGAAAAATTATAAACATATTATAAATGCTTTCATTGGCATTTTGGCATATTCATTGCAATTTAAATATTTGTATTATATTTATGATTGTTAATATGTATTATAGGCTTTTTACAATAATGCACAAGTTATTATCCATTTAAAAGGCATTATAATGAATAGTGACATTTTTATATAAGATGGACATTTTTAAATATACCTCATAATAATTGTTATATGAGGCCTTATTAGAGTGTATATGTCTAATTACAAAGCATTATTACCAAGTTACCAATAGTTATAACTACATTTATAAAGACTTATAAATACCAGCTTCATAGAAAATGTTAGAAAAAGTATGATTTTTTTTTAAAAGGGATACAAAACAATGTGTCAATTCCTCATAGTACGACCCACACACACAGTAACTCCTGACTACACCACCCCTGTCATAAGCGTATGGTGAACCCACTTTAGGCCACTCAACTGAGTGCCCAAAGCTATCTAATAATATATATATATGTTTAGGTTTAATGTATTACTAGGACTAGTATTAATATTAAAATATTTATATTAATTTTAGTATTATAATACTTAATATTAGTATTAAACTGATGTATTAATAGGATTAGTGGAAGGTTCACACTCAGTAGTTGAAAATTATATACTTAAAATGTATTCAGTTTTGAGCTGTTTTTTTTTTTTTTTGTCAGTGATTTGAGAAGACACTTCATGCAATTTGTATTATTAATACATTTTAATAATTGTGAACTCCCTTATTAGACCAAACATTTTACGGTGAACCAATGATTTTTGTCAAAATATCAATTGTGGTTTGTGAACTCTTCACAGATCATGTTTTTGGGAAGTGTTCCTGAGTCCATGCAGTGATTTCCAGGACAGAATTGTGTCTAATTTTAATGCAGTGCTGCCATAGTTGTCCACTGGTGTGTTCAGCCTTGTCACTCACAAACAGAGATTTAACAGAGATTTCTCATGTTTTTCTCAGAAACCTTTACCTGCTCTGTATGATTACAAAGCAATATTTCCAAGTTACAAATACTTAAAGCTACATTTATAACGGCTTATAAATATTGGCTTCACCGAAAATGTTATGGTATTTTTTTTTTTGAACAATTCCTTTTTTTGTAGAAGGGAGACAAAACAAATGTGGCAATTCCACAAAGCACATCCCACACACACTTAGTGTACCCTTACTACAGCACCCCTGTGATAAGGGTAAGGGGACCTCACGCTAGGCCACACAACTAAATTCATTCATTCATTCATTATCTGTAACACTTATCCAGTTCAGGGACACGGTGGGTCCGGAGCCTACCCGGAATCACTGGGTGCAATGCAGGAACACTGCCTGGAGGGGGCGCCAGTCCTTCACAGGGCAACACACACACACATGATGTCAGAAATAGCTATATTTTCCTTCAGCAGAGTGTTTTCTTCTATTTCGTCTTCATGTGTACAGGATTCTCACTGTGTTTCTCTTTCTTTGGTCCTTGATTTTGTCCTTCTGGATGCCAGAGTATTTATTGGGTTTGATCTCGGCTTGGTGTTATATCTTCACCAAAATCAGTTAAAAAGAAAAGCATTAATGCATTTCTATTTCTATGAATATCCCTAAAACACTTTACATTAAATGCTGAATAGCTGATGGTAAACACTGCATTAATTAGAATCAACAAAACGTAAAGTAGATCATTAATAATTCTGAATGAGTAGAGCCCATTTACAGAAATGCAACATTGTGTGTGAGGCACAAGGCCTAAAACTAGTATTAGCTGGCTGTTGTCTTCAGGCCCTCAGATGGCACTGAATTAAAAACAGACACCTTTCTTTACTAGAAATCACTGCATGGGTTAAGAAATACTTCCTAAAACCACTGCCTGTGAATACAGCTTTTCCACTGCATCCACAAAAGCTAATGCTGCCACCTTTCTGGGCCCAAGCTCATTTAAGAAGGACTGAGGTGAAGTGGAGCTTGATTTAAATGAACACTGTGGGTAAACGGAGGCCTTTATTTTCCCACAGAGGGAACAAACACTGTGGTGTCTCTTCATTGTATTAAGATAAACACTCCTCAGTGTTCATTAATCTCATTGTCACAGCAAAAGGTATTTAATTTGTGATTTTCATTAACTGAGCTGTCTCTAAATGTTTGTCTTATTTCTGTAGCTCTACCCACTCCTACACTGACTGTGGAACCAGACGGAGAAGTGTTCACTGGAGAGTCAGTCGCTCTGAAGTGTAAGATTAAGGATTATAGTGGATGGACATATCAGTGGGAAAAGCAGAACTCCGATGAATGGAAACCAGTGTCTCAGTCTGAGTATGACACTGTAAACACAGGCACTATCAACATCAGAGAAGATTCTGCAGCTGTTGATAATTACAGGTGTAGAGGAAATAGACAGGGAAGACCAGATTCATCAAATTACAGTGTCGTTCTAAAGCTGACTGTAAATAGTGAGTGAATTAAACTTTTTAGATATTTTCATATTAGTAGCATTCCATTCTGGATTATTTCACATTAACGTTATGCTCCACATGCTGTAAACAAATGCCCTAATTAATGTTAATGTATACTATGATTAAATAAGCAGTGTTAGTGTAAAAATTGCTGAAAAAAACTTAAACACTAAATGAGTGATGCCCAGTGTTCATTCATTCATTGTCTCTAACTGCTTATCCAGTTCAGGGTCGCTGTGGGTTCAGAGTTTTTAGATATCAGTGTGGTCACTGTTAGGAGGTAATTACTCTCCTCACTGTTCTGTCATTAGGGAGTGTATGGGTCAACATACTGAAAATATTCAGTCATTCATCTCTCTCTCTCCCTTCACCAGACATCTTTACTCTCCCTCTCTTCCTTAGGTCTTCACCATGACTATTATTTTACTGATAGAACACAATGCACTGAAAACTACGCTCTTATTATTTTGTGTGAAATGTTTAATTCACTTGCAGCAATGTCTCCATTAATACAGTGTTTCTTCACAGTACTCACACTGTTATAATTACAGTATTTACAGTGTTTCTAAATGCAGTTAATGAATATATTTGTCGACAAACATAGTTCTATTTGCTTCTGGTTTCAATGACACAAAGATTCATCCAGACTAACTACAAGACTGACTAAGAAGGGTCCTTCACAATTTTCAGAATGATGAACAGAGCCCAAGGGCCTAAGAGACACAGCTGAGACATGAATGTATACAGTGTCACTAAGACTGAAAGGAAAGTTTATTAACTGATTATTTGATTAATTAATTGATTAATTGACTAATTCATTAACCCAATTGATTCATTCATTCTATTCACTGTCTGTAACTGCTAACCGCTGACTACAGCACCCCTGTGATAAGGGTAAGGGGACCTCACGCTAGGCCACACAACTAGATTCATTAATTCATTCATTGTCTGTAACCCTTATCCAGTTCAGGGTCGCGGTGGGTCCAGAGCCTACCCAGAATCACTGGGTGCAATGCAGGAACACTGCCTGGAGGGGGCACCAGTCCTTCACAGGGCAACACACACACACATGATGTGAGAAATGGCTATATTTTCCTTCAGCAGAGTGTTTTCTTCTATTTCGTCTTCATGTGTACAGGATTCTTACTGTGTTTCTCTTTCTTTGGTCCTTGATTTTGTCCTTCTGGATGCCAGAGTATTTCTTGGGTTTGATCTCGGCTTGGTGTTATATCTTCACCAAAATCAGTTAAAAAGAAAAGCATTAATGCATTTTTATTTCTGTGAATATCCCTAAAACACTTTACATTAAATGCTGAATAGCTGATGGTAAACACTGCATTAATTAGAATCAACAAAACGTAAAGTAGATCATTAATAATTCTGAATGAGTAGAGCCCATTTACAGAAATGCAACATTGTGTGTGAGGCACAAGGCCTAAAACTAGTATTAGCTGGCTGTGGTCTTCAGGCCCTCAGATGGCACTGAATTAAAAACAGACACCTTTCTTTACTAGAAATCACTGCATGGGTTAAGAAACACTTCCTAAAACCACTGCCTGTGAATACAGCTTTTCCACTGCATCCACAAAAGCTAATGCTGCCACCTTTCTGGGCCCAAGCTCATTTAAGAAGGACTGAGGTGAAGTGGAGCTTGATTTAAATGAACACTGTGGGTAAACGGAGGCCTTTATTTTCCCACAGAGGGAACAAACACTGTGGTGTCTCTTCATTGTATTAAGATAAACACTCCTCAGTGTTCATTAATCTCAGTGTCACAGCAAAAGGTATTTAATTTGTGATTTTCATTAACTGAGCTGTCTCTAAATGTTTGTCTTATTTCTGTAGCTCTACCCACTCCTACACTGACTGTGGAACCAGACGGAGAAGTGTTCACTGGAGAGTCAGTCGCTCTGAAGTGTAAGATTAAGGATTATAGTGGATGGACATATCAGTGGGAAAAGCAGAACTCCGATGAATGGAAACCAGTGTCTCAGTCTGAGTATTACACTGTAAACACAGGCACTATCAACATCAGAAAAGAATATGTTCGTAATGGAGATCAGTACCAATGCAAAGGACAGAAAACTGGCAGATCACTATCATCTCATTACAGTGAACATGCTACGCTCAGTGTGAAGGGTGAGTGCTTTAACACTTTATTCATTTTCATGTTTAAGGCAGCAGTACATTCTATGAATTTTGTTTATAAATGTAATAAAATTTAACTTATAAATTTATTAATGTTAATAAACTGAAGAAATGTAGTGATAGTGACACATTGATTGTCTCAGCACAGACTCCAGGAAAATATAATCAATAAAATAATGTATAAACAGCTAAAGTGTCATGCTTTTTCTGTGAATATATTTAAACACTTTACATTAAGTGCTGAGTGATATCCGCTTTTATATTAAGTGCTAATTGTCTATTGGTAAATAATATTATTTTTATTAGGTTTACTAAGATAAACAACTCTTAAGATACAGTATTAATTATGATGAACTACTGAAAACTGCATTAAAGAAATGTATATTATAGTAGAATAAGCAGTGTTGCCCAATAGATTCACTGTCTGAAATGATCATGTGTAAGTAAAATATTTATGTAAATTAATAAACGCAGCTTAGTAATATGTGCTTTTAGATGTCAGTGTGGTCACTGTTAGGAGGCAATTACCCTACTCACTCTTCTGTCATTAGGGAGTGTATGGGTCAACATCCTGAAAATATTCATTCATTCATCTCTCTCTCTCCCTTCACCAGACAACTTCACTCTCCCTTTCTTCCTTAGGTCTTCACCATGACTATTATTTTACTGATAGAACACAATGCACTGAAAACTACACTCTTATTCTTTGGTGTTCATTCATTCATTATCTGTAAGTGCTTATCCAATTCAGGGTTGCGGTGGGTCCAGAACCTACCTGAAATCATTGGGCGCAAGGCGGGAATACACCCTGGAGGGGGCGCCAGTCCTTCACAGGGCAACACACACACACACACACGCACACCCCTACGGACACTTTGGAGTCACCAATCCACCTACCAACATGTGTTTTTGAACCGTGGGAGGAAACCAGAGCACCCAGAGGAAACCCACGCGGACACGGGGAGAACACACCAACTCCTCACAGACAGTCACCCGGAGCGGGAATCAAACACACAACCTCCAGGCCCCTGGAGCTGTGTGACTGTGACACTAACCAGCTGCACCACTGTGCTGCCCTATTCTTTGGTGTGAAATGTTTAATTCACTTGCAGCAATGTCTCCAGTAAAACAGTGTTTCTTCACAGTACTCACACTGCTATAATTACAGTGTTTCTAAATGCAGTTAATGAATGTATTTGTTGAAAAACACAGTTCTAGTTGCTCCTGGTTTCAATGACACAAAGATTCTTCCAGACTTTTCCCCAGCTCAGAGAATCAGAGACATGTTTTTGAGAAGTAGAGAAGAAGTGTCCTTCACAATTTGCAGAATGATGAACAGAGCCCAAGGGCCTAAGAGACACAGCTGAGACATGTATGCAGTGTCACTAAGACTGAAAGGAAAGTTTATTAACTGATTATTTGATTAATTAATTGATTAATTGACTAATTCATTAACCCAACTGATTCATTCATTCTATTAACTGTCTGTAACTGCTAACCGCTGACTACACCGCTGACTAAACAGTACAACCTAAATGGAGTGGGTCCATCCTGTATAGGATTTGCTTTAGCTGGTGCTTACTGTGCTACGGTCTCAGCTGAAACTCAAAGGTGACCAGGCTTTTGCTGTTGCTACACCGAGACTGTGGAACAATCTACACCTGGGCATTAGATCTGCACCCTCTGTGGATGCTTTTAAGTCTAGCGTTTGGCTCAGTAAACTGATCATGGTTGTATTCATTGTTCTGCCTGTACATTAGATGTTGTTTTATATTGTAATTTTAAATGCTTGTTTGTACAGCATTTTTGGTTAAAACCTGCTTCATAAATTCATACTTATTTACTTACTACAGGAGCGACTGTGATCATCTCTTCAAGGTTCATTTATCTCAGTGTCACAGTAATACAGTTTTTTATATGGAGTTGTCTCTAAATATTCTGTTATCTTCTTCCTGTAGCTCTACCCTCTCCTACACTGACTGTAAAACCAGAGGGAGATGTGTTCAGGGGACAGTCAGTCACTCTGACCTGTGAGATTAAGGTTCTTAATGGATGGATGTATGAGTGGGAGAAGAAGGTTAAAGGCAGTAAAGGGACTTCTGTGTCTCAGTCTGAGTTTTACAATATATACAGAGACACTCACACCATCAGACAAGATGATGTCAAAGATGGAGATCAGTACCGGTGCAGAGGGTCGAATACTGGCAGAGGACTATCATCACCCTACAGTGAACCTGTTACTGTGAAGGGTGAGTGCTTTAACATAAACATTCCACCAGATTAAAGAATGCAGGACAATTTATTAGAATGTGTGTATTTTAGTGATTACCAGTGGTTCTCAACATTGGGAGGACATGTACATTACTTTATAATTACCTTACCATTATTAAACCACACCCATGCATTTCAAAAAGACTACCATTTAAGGAAGCCCTTGGACCGAGGAATCACAGGAAGAACAGTTATTTCTTTTGCTTTTCTCTAAAGATGTTAAATGAGTAGAAATCAATATTTCATTGAATGAAGTGTATTCAAATGAGCAACTTTTTTCCCATTCTAAATATTTGTTGCTTACACACTGTAGATTAATGTAGCGAGACTGTACACGGATTAAGCCGTCTATAGGCTGAGTTATAGTTTCACTGCAAACTGTGTGACTCCAATAATGGTGTGTGAACGTGCACAAAAGCTAAAGACATTTTTAGTTTACACACACACCTTCTATAAGTTTTTGGCCATTTGACTCTAGTCTTTTGCAGATGAGCTGTTCCTGCTCTGCAAGAGCTTCTTCAAATGTATTTGTTTTGTTTAAAGAAAGTTAGAAATATTTTTGCGTGTGCACATCCTCACACAGACACAAGGCACTGGGATAACTGCAATTGCCTCATCTTATTATGGCATGCACAGCCTCGTGCCAGTTGTACTGTGTGAAGTATAACCCTTTCTTAAAATCCCTGGGATGATGTTTGGATGATTGAAGGCTTAGGAATCCCTGTATATAACATTCCAATGTTCAAGGAGCTGAACCTGTACGGGAATAACATGGGATCTGTTGGTCTCAGTGCTCATAGTTGACTTTAAACTGTTGCACAAATACAGCAGAATAGATCTGGACTGTTATCTAGATAGAATGGATCTCAATAGAGCAGCAACCAACCAGCGAATCATCAGATGTGGCCTTGAGGTCAGTGAAGAGGTTCAATTCCTGGGACCGTCAAGGAAAAATACATTCATGGCTGAAGTGGCCTTGAGCAAGGCATCTAACACCCAAACTGTTCCCCGGGCGCTGAGGTGGTTGGTGGCCCTCTGATCCAGTTGTGTCTGTGTTCACTGCCCCTAGTGTGTGTAAAGAATTGCTCACTAGTGTGTGTTTTGTGTGTTCAATGCCACGGATGTGTCAAATGCAGAGAAACAATTTCCCTAAGGATTAAATGTGTTTCTTCTTCTGCTTAATAAACCTGTATCTAAAGACTCTAAAGATGCTAAGGTTCTCTCTCCAGGGGCCTCATTTATAAAGGATGTGTACAGACAAAAATGGGTCTGAAATGTGTCTGAGCAACATCTCACACAGTGATTTTATTTTTAATAGTTGGTGTGAAATCGGGCTGACATTTAAGCAAGATTTTACCTACGCATACACCCATAAAACACTGCAGATAGAGAGCGAATTGGTGGCATCTTGTGGTAAATTAGAGAACTGTAAGTAAACGCATTTAAAAAGTCAACAAATCATTATTGGCTGCATATTACTGCACATTATTAGACGCCTAAACAGCTGTAACTGCACAAAATCACAGGTCTATAAATAGATGAGAGGCTGATGAATTTTCGTCATAATGCCTTTTTTGGCATTACTAGAAGACTTAGAGAAGACGACACTTGTTTTAAGAGATCATGATAGTTTTTTGCTAACGATGATGACTGGTAAATGTGCTGATTAAAAACTCTTTATTGCTGCAGTCATATGCTGCCACTCAAACTAGTGTTTGTAGGCAATGCCAGTACTGAGGCCACCAAACAACACATTCTTTGCCTCGAATTCTGAAACAAACCTCTACCTCACATTCTCTTTTTTGTTTTCAGTCCTCCGCTGACTCCACTCTTTCACTCGAAAATGAATGTGGAAGCCCATATTTAAATATTCATGAAGTGACGTAAAGGGACAGTTTATAGGTAAATGTGGGTGTTATGGAGGGAAAACAGGAGGCTGGTTCATCTGCTTACATTGTGAAGAAAAGTGTGATTTATAGAGAGGATAAAGTGCATAGGCAGGGCTCTATATAACTGATTTATTATTTTTAATGTGTATGATTTTGTAAATTTTGTTTGTACTTAAGAACATTGAGACTACACTGAAATAAATTATTTTTATGTCAAATATATCTACCTCCAAAGATAAACTTTGAATAACATGTACTCATTCTCCAATGTTATATATGGATATACAGGGGTTGGACAATGAAAGTGAAACACCTGGTTTTAGACCACAATAATTTATTAGTATGGTGTAGGGCCTCCTTTTGCGGCCAGTACAGTGTCAATTCGTCTTGGGAATGACATACACAAGTCCTGCACAGTGGTCAGAGGGATTTGAAGCCATTCTTCTTGCAGGATAGTGGCCAGGTCTCTACGTGATGCTGGTGGAGGAAAACGTTTCCTGACTCGCTCCTCCAAAACACCCCAAAGTGGCTCAATAATATTTAGATCTGGTGACTGTGCAGGCCATGGGAGATGTTCAACTTCACTTTCATGTTCATCAAACCAATCTTTCACCAGTCTTGCTGTGTGTATTGGTGCATTGTCTTCAGTGATGTGTAGAGACTGTAGGAGGGTAAAACTGCAGTGTACTGGATCTCATACACTGTATCTGTTCATTTATTCTGTTAAACACTGTTTCAGTAGTGAATTAAAGCATGAATGCAGAGGCTGTTATTTTTCCCCAAAAATTATTTTTTGCCCAGAAACTGTGGCTTGTATTAACTCTACTGAGATAAACAGTGGATTATAGGAGAGACTGTGATCGTCTCTTCAGTGTTCATTAACCTCAGTGTCACAGTAATGTAGATTTTTCATTTGTGTTATTCATTAATGGAGCTGTCTCTAAATCCTCTGTTATCTTCTTCCTGTAGCTCCACCCACTCCTTCACTGACTATAGAACCAGACGGAGATGTGTTCAGGGGAGACACAGTCACTCTGAAGTGTGAGATTAAGAGTGATCTTAGATGGACATATCAGTGGGAGAAGATGGATGGAAGGAGTTGGTGGAGTTATGTGTATCAGTCTGAGTCTTACACTGTAAACACAGACACTCTCACTATAAGATCTGTCACAGATGGAGGTCAGTACCGATGCAGAGGGTGGAATTCTGACAGACAGATATGGTCACAGAACAGTAACACCTTTACTCTCACTGTGAAGGGTGAGTCCTTTAATGATTGTTTTTTTAATGCATTTTCATGTTTACGGCAGCAGTACAGAGTTCTGTCTGTAAATGGTTCCATTCAAAATCTGAAGAATATAAGGGATTTCCTTTAGAGTGACACCTTCAGTGTTTGTTTCTATAATAATAATAATAATAATAAACCCCAGAACAAATACTTTGCTATTTCTATGAACATCCCATAATACTTTATATTTAGTTCTGACTGATCAATGGTAAACACTGCAGTTTCAGGAAGAACAACTATTGTAAATCATATATAATTATGAAGTATTAAATAAACAAGAAACACTGCATTAATTAAAGTATTGTATTATCATTGAATAAGGAACTTTTCCTAATAGCTTTATTAGCTGGAATAACCATGTTTACGTACATATAAAATAATGTATATAAACTAATAAATACAGCATATTAATATAAATAAACCCCAATTCCAGAAAAGTTGGGACATGATCTAACAATAAAGAGAGTTTAAAGGCGCTTTCCCAAAGGCTTCATCTTTAAAAGTGATGATGGATCATGATTCACCACAAAACACTGAGAGAAATTTCAATCAGTTCAAAGGTTTCTCAGCACAACACCGTAAAGAATGTAGGTCTTTCACCATCTACTGTTTATAAAATCTAGTGAATCATAAATTCATACTTATTTACTTACTGCAGGAGCGACTGTGATCATCTCTTCAAGGTTCATTTAACTCAGTGTCACAGTAATACAGTTTTTTATATGGAGTTGTCTCTAAATATTCTGTTATCTTCTTCCTGTAGCTCTACCCTCTCCTACACTGACTGTAAAACCAGAGGGAGATGTGTTCAGGGGACAGTCAGTCACTCTGACCTGTGAGATTAAGGTTCTTAATGGATGGATGTATGAGTGGGAGAAGAAGGTTAAAGGCAGTAAAGGGACTTCTGTGTCTCAGTCTGAGTTTTACAATATATACAGAGACACTCACACCATCAGACAAGATGATGTCAAAGATGGAGATCAGTACCGGTGCAGAGGGTCGAATACTGGCAGAGGACTATCATCACCCTACAGTGAACCTGTTACTGTGAAGGGTGAGTGCTTTAACATAAACATTCCACCAGATTAAAGAATGCAGGACACTTTATTAGAATGTGTGTATTTTAGTGATTACCAGTGGTTCTCAACATTGGGAGGACATGTACATTACTTTATAATTACCTTACCATTATTAAACCACACCCATGCATTTCAAAAAGACTACCATTTAAGGAAGCCCTTGGACCGAGGAATCACAGGAAGAACAGTTATTTCTTTTGCTTTTCTCTAAAGATGTTAAATGAGTAGAAATCAATATTTCATTGAATGAAGTGTATTCAAATGAGCAACTTTTTTCCCATTCTAAATATTTGTTGCTTACACACTGTAGATTAATGTAGCGAGACTGTACACGGATTAAGCCGTCTATAGGCTGAGTTATAGTTTCACTGCAAACTGTGTGACTCCAATAATGGTGTGTGAACGTGCACAAAAGCTAAAGACATTTTTAGTTTACACACACACCTTCTATAAGTTTTTGGCCATTTGACTCTAGTCTTTTGCAGATGAGCTGTTCCTGCTCTGCAAGAGCTTCTTCAAATGTATTTGTTTTGTTTAAAGAAAGTTAGAAATATTTTTGCGTGTGCACATCCTCACACAGACACAAGGCACTGGGATAACTGCAATTGCCTCATCTTATTATGGCATGCACAGCCTCGTGCCAGTTGTACTGTGTGAAGTATAACCCTTTCTTAAAATCCCTGGGATGATGTTTGGATGATTGAAGGCTTAGGAATCCCTGTATATAACATTCCAATGTTCAAGGAGCTGAACCTGTACGGGAATAACATGGGATCTGTTGGTCTCAGTGCTCATAGTTGACTTTAAACTGTTGCACAAATACAGCAGAATAGATCTGGACTGTTATCTAGATAGAATGGATCTCAATAGAGCAGCAACCAACCAGCGAATCATCAGATGTGGCCTTGAGGTCAGTGAAGAGGTTCAATTCCTGGGACCGTCAAGGAAAAATACATTCATGGCTGAAGTGGCCTTGAGCAAGGCATCTAACACCCAAACTGTTCCCCGGGCGCTGAGGTGGTTGGTGGCCCTCTGATCCAGTTGTGTCTGTGTTCACTGCCCCTAGTGTGTGTAAAGAATTGCTCACTAGTGTGTGTTTTGTGTGTTCAATGCCACGGATGTGTCAAATGCAGAGAAACAATTTCCCTAAGGATTAAATGTGTTTCTTCTTCTGCTTAATAAACCTGTATCTAAAGACTCTAAAGATGCTAAGGTTCTCTCTCCAGGGGCCTCATTTATAAAGGATGTGTACAGACAAAAATGGGTCTGAAATGTGTCTGAGCAACATCTCACACAGTGATTTTATTTTTAATAGTTGGTGTGAAATCGGGCTGACATTTAAGCAAGATTTTACCTACGCATACACCCATAAAACACTGCAGATAGAGAGCGAATTGGTGGCATCTTGTGGTAAATTAGAGAACTGTAAGTAAACGCATTTAAAAAGTCAACAAATCATTATTGGCTGCATATTACTGCACATTATTAGACGCCTAAACAGCTGTAACTGCACAAAATCACAGGTCTATAAATAGATGAGAGGCTGATGAATTTTCGTCATAATGCCTTTTTTGGCATTACTAGAAGACTTAGAGAAGACGACACTTGTTTTAAGAGATCATGATAGTTTTTTGCTAACGATGATGACTGGTAAATGTGCTGATTAAAAACTCTTTATTGCTGCAGTCATATGCTGCCACTCAAACTAGTGTTTGTAGGCAATGCCAGTACTGAGGCCACCAAACAACACATTCTTTGCCTCGAATTCTGAAACAAACCTCTACCTCACATTCTCTTTTTTGTTTTCAGTCCTCCGCTGACTCCACTCTTTCACTCGAAAATGAATGTGGAAGCCCATATTTAAATATTCATGAAGTGACGTAAAGGGACAGTTTATAGGTAAATGTGGGTGTTATGGAGGGAAAACAGGAGGCTGGTTCATCTGCTTACATTGTGAAGAAAAGTGTGATTTATAGAGAGGATAAAGTGCATAGGCAGGGCTCTATATAACTGATTTATTATTTTTAATGTGTATGATTTTGTAAATTTTGTTTGTACTTAAGAACATTGAGACTACACTGAAATAAATTATTTTTATGTCAAATATATCTACCTCCAAAGATAAACTTTGAATAACATGTACTCATTCTCCAATGTTATATATGGATATACAGGGGTTGGACAATGAAAGTGAAACACCTGGTTTTAGACCACAATAATTTATTAGTATGGTGTAGGGCCTCCTTTTGCGGCCAGTACAGTGTCAATTCGTCTTGGGAATGACATACACAAGTCCTGCACAGTGGTCAGAGGGATTTGAAGCCATTCTTCTTGCAGGATAGTGGCCAGGTCTCTACGTGATGCTGGTGGAGGAAAACGTTTCCTGACTCGCTCCTCCAAAACACCCCAAAGTGGCTCAATAATATTTAGATCTGGTGACTGTGCAGGCCATGGGAGATGTTCAACTTCACTTTCATGTTCATCAAACCAATCTTTCACCAGTCTTGCTGTGTGTATTGGTGCATTGTCTTCAGTGATGTGTAGAGACTGTAGGAGGGTAAAACTGCAGTGTACTGGATCTCATACACTGTATCTGTTCATTTATTCTGTTAAACACTGTTTCAGTAGTGAATTAAAGCATGAATGCAGAGGCTGTTATTTTTCCCCAAAAATTATTTTTTGCCCAGAAACTGTGGCTTGTATTAACTCTACTGAGATAAACAGTGGATTATAGGAGAGACTGTGATCGTCTCTTCAGTGTTCATTAACCTCAGTGTCACAGTAATGTAGATTTTTCATTTGTGTTATTCATTAATGGAGCTGTCTCTAAATCCTCTGTTATCTTCTTCCTGTAGCTCCACCCACTCCTTCACTGACTATAGAACCAGACGGAGATGTGTTCAGGGGAGACACAGTCACTCTGAAGTGTGAGATTAAGAGTGATCTTAGATGGACATATCAGTGGGAGAAGATGGATGGAAGGAGTTGGTGGAGTTATGTGTATCAGTCTGAGTCTTACACTGTAAACACAGACACTCTCACTATAAGATCTGTCACAGATGGAGGTCAGTACCGATGCAGAGGGTGGAATTCTGACAGACAGATATGGTCACAGAACAGTAACACCTTTACTCTCACTGTGAAGGGTGAGTCCTTTAATGATTGTTTTTTTAATGCATTTTCATGTTTACGGCAGCAGTACAGAGTTCTGTCTGTAAATGGTTCCATTCAAAATCTGAAGAATATAAGGGATTTCCTTTAGAGCGACACCTTCAGTGTTTGTTTCTATAATAATAATAATAATAATAAACCCCAGAACAAATACTTTGCTATTTCTATGAACATCCCATAATACTTTATATTTAGTTCTGACTGATCAATGGTAAACACTGCAGTTTCAGGAAGAACAACTATTGTAAATCATATATAATTATGAAGTATTAAATAAACAAGAAACACTGCATTAATTAAAGTATTGTATTATCATTGAATAAGGAACTTTTCCTAATAGCTTTATTAGCTGGAATAACCATGTTTACGTACATATAAAATAATGTATATAAACTAATAAATACAGCATATTAATATAAATAAACCCCAATTCCAGAAAAGTTGGGACATGATCTAACAATAAAGAGAGTTTAAAGGCGCTTTCCCAAAGGCTTCATCTTTAAAAGTGATGATGGATCATGATTCACCACAAAACACTGAGAGAAATTTCAATCAGTTCAAAGGTTTCTCAGCACAACACCGTAAAGAATGTAGGTCTTTCACCATCTACTGTTTATAAAATCTAGTGAATCATAAATTCATACTTATTTACTTACTGCAGGAGCGACTGTGATCATCTCTTCAAGGTTCATTTAACTCAGTGTCACAGTAATACAGTTTTTTATATGGAGTTGTCTCTAAATATTCTGTTATCTTCTTCCTGTAGCTCTACCCTCTCCTACACTGACTGTAAAACCAGAGGGAGATGTGTTCAGGGGACAGTCAGTCACTCTGACCTGTGAGATTAAGGTTCTTAATGGATGGATGTATGAGTGGGAGAAGAAGGTTAAAGGCAGTAAAGGGACTTCTGTGTCTCAGTCTGAGTTTTACAATATATACAGAGACACTCACACCATCAGACAAGATGATGTCAAAGATGGAGATCAGTACCGGTGCAGAGGGTCGAATACTGGCAGAGGACTATCATCACCCTACAGTGAACCTGTTACTGTGAAGGGTGAGTGCTTTAACATAAACATTCCACCAGATTAAAGAATGCAGGACACTTTATTAGAATGTGTGTATTTTAGTGATTACCAGTGGTTCTCAACATTGGGAGGACATGTACATTACTTTATAATTACCTTACCATTATTAAACCACACCCATGCATTTCAAAAAGACTACCATTTAAGGAAGCCCTTGGACCGAGGAATCACAGGAAGAACAGTTATTTCTTTTGCTTTTCTCTAAAGATGTTAAATTAGTAGAAATCGATATTTCACTGAATGAAGTGTATTCAAATCAGCAACTTTTTTCCCATTCTAAATATTTGTTGCTTACACACTGTAGATTAATGTAGCGAGACTGTACACGGATTAAGCCGTCTATAGGCTGAGTTATAGTTTCACTGCAAACTGTGTGACTCCAATAATGGTGTGTGAACGTGCACAAAAGCTAAAGACATTTTTAATTTACACACACACCTTCTATAAGTTTTTGGCCATTTGACTCTAGTCTTTTGCAGATGAGCTGTTCCTGCTCTGCAAGAGCTTCTTCAAATGTATTTGTTTTGTTTAAAGAAAGTTAGAAATATTTTTGCGTGTGCACATCCTCACACAGACACAAGGCACTGGGATAACTGCAATTGCCTCATCTTATTATGGCATGCACAGCCTCGTGCCAGTTGTACTGTGTGAAGTATAACCCTTTCTTAAAATCCCTGGGATGATGTTTGGATGATTGAAGGCTTAGGAATCCCTGTATATAACATTCCAATGTTCAAGGAGCTGAACCTGTACGGGAATAACATGGGATCTGTTGGTCTCAGTGCTCATAGTTGACTTTAAACTGTTGCACAAATACAGCAGAATAGATCTGGACTGTTATCTTGATAGAATGGATCTCAATAGAGCAGCAACCAACCAGCGAATCATCAGATGTGGCCTTGAGGTCAGTGAAGAGGTTCAATTCCTGGGACCGTCAAGGAAAAATACATTCATGGCTGAAGTGGCCTTGAGCAAGGCATCTAACTCCCAAACTGTTCCCCGGGCGCCGAGGTGGTTGGTGGCCCTCTGATCCAGTTGTGTCTGTGTTCACTGCCCCTAGTGTGTGTAAAGAATTGCTCACTAGTGTGTGTTTTGTGTGTTCAATGCCACGGATGTGTCAAATGCAGAGAAACAATTTCCCTAAGGATTAAATGTGTTTCTTCTTCTGCTTAATAAACCTGTATCTAAAGACTCTAAAAATGCTAATGTTCTCTCTCCAGGGGCCTCATTTATAAAGGATGTGTACAGACTGTTGAGGACAGGCATAGGCTTGGGTTTTTTTTGGGGTTTGTGTGCACCTAAGGGATGACGTGCGCTAACTGGGTCACGTGGTGTTGGTGGCGGTAATGGTCTGTAATATCACCTGTTCACTCGTTAGATGAGGGGAAGTGAGTGGGTGATGGGGGAAGCCTACTTTTTGCTGACCGTCTAAAACGCTGTAACCTTGGCCGATGTAAATATTTTTTGCCTGTGAACTGATTGAATTGGATCTTATACCGTTGTCGATCGTGGATTTCTGTGGACCGATTCATTGATACTTTAATGCTTGAACGTTGAAGATTTGATAAAATAAAGCAACATCAACTGAAGCTTGGACTTGTGTTTGAACAGCAGAACGCGTCGGGCATTCGTTTCCCCTATTCAGCTGCTCGGCGACTCTGAAGTCTATTGAAGTCGCTAAACATTTGTCAGCAAAAAATACGGCAACGGAGGCTTCCGGATTCAGTGCACAGCCTGAACGCTGACGCGAGCCCACACACCACTGCCATTAAACCAACGAAAGCGGCCCGCCCGAGAGAGTCGGGAAGACAACGGTGGTATGTGCTTGTGCTGTTTTTTTGGCTATTGCTTGTTTGAACGCAGTTTGGTTACTTCCAGGAGAAGACGTTGTGACGGGCTTGTCGCTGTGTTGTTGGACTGTGGCTATTGCCGTTTAGAGCTGTGTGTAGGCCTGAAGTTCATTGGGAATTTGGCATGTGTGTTGTGGCTTTGCGTGTGCTTAGCGAGCTGTTAAGAAATTGCTACTGATACTGAAGGCGCCTTTAAGCTGGTTTTGCATGTTCTTTGTTTGAATGCTAAAAATGAGCGGATCACAAGCTGCATCTGTCGTTGGGAAAACTGAACAGGATAAAAGATCAGTTGTTCTTACTGGGAAAGCCATTGCAAATAAAATTGAAATAATTCAGACAGGAAGAAAAAGGCATGTGAATAAAATGAAAAGGGTAATTCTGTCTCTTAAAGAGCTAATGAAGGATGATAAAAATGATTCACAGGTTAAATCACAGCTTGATGAATTAATGCATCTGTTTGAGGATGCCAGTGCACTGCATGAATCCTTGCTGCCTTTAATTCCATCTGATGAGAAAGATAAGCAAAATGCATGGTTTTCAAGCATCATAAAGTACAATAAAGGGTTTATTGAGGATGTTAAAATATGGCTTTCTGAGGTCGATAAATGTTCAAGCAGGCCATTTTTTGACACTGTGCCATCCCAAGAAACCCCATTAGAGGGGGAAATGGGTTTTCAAGACCACGCTGAAAAGGAACCTCAATTGTTTCCTAATCTTCAGCATGACATCTATGATGATGTGTTGCCATCCGATAGTGTATCAAATCAAGGCAGCAAGTTAAGCTCAAAGGTATCGTCAGCTACGTCTGCACATCTCAAGGCAGAAGCAGAAATGGCTGCCTTGCTCGCACGTCAACGTATGCTCAAGGAAAAACATGCAATTGAAGAACAGGAGGAGCAATTGAGGAGAAAGAAAGAACAACTTCAACTTGAAGCAGACATCGCCACAACTGTTGCAAAGGTCAATGTGCTGAGAATTGGATCCACTGCGCGTAGTACAGCTTCACGGAAATCCAATGGAATGGAATCCTATTTTAAAATGAAGGAAAAATTTTTTGAAATCCTCAATACTGATGCAGAGACCTTTTTTCCACAGACAATTAATTTAAAAGGAAATACAACTATTAGAAATGTGAAGCCTATGGTTAAACCAGTGCAGCAAAGCATGAAAAGGGATAAGCCTGCACCTCTCTTAAGGGGGCCTTCTGATCCTTTAAGACCATGTAGCGCAATCCCAGGTTTGCCACTGCAGCCAACCGTTCGCCCAGCAACCAGTGAAAATCTTTTTTCCATTATGGAGAAACAAAGTGAATTAACTAGTATGCTGGTCTATCAACAAAGTCTTTCATTACTGCCTAAAAGAGAAATTCCAGTCTTTGATGGCAATCCTCTGCACTTCCATGCCTTCATGCGTTCGTTTGAACAGGTCATAGAAGCAAAAACAGGCAATGCTGACGATTGCCTGCATTACCTCGCACAGTATACCAGGGGGCAGCCCAATGAACTCGTCAAGAGCTGTCAACATATGTCTGATGGTACTGGATATATAAAGGCGAAGACACTGCTGTATGATCATTTTGGAAATGAACATGTAATTGCATCTGCTTATCTGAACAAGGTCCATTCATGGCCATTAATCAGATCAGAGGATGGAAAGGCTCTTCAAGCATACTGTTTGTTTCTACGTGGGTGTTGCAATGCGATGGAAGAGGTTCATGGCCTCTCTGAATTGAACACGCCTGCCAATATGCTTGCTGTGATTAAAAGGTTACCATATAAGTTGAAAGACAAATGGCGAACAGTAGCGTGTGACGTCCAGGAGAGGCAGCATCGCAGAGCTACATTCGTTGATATTGTTTTCTTTCTTGAGTGTCAAGTTAAAATTGCAACAGATCCTGTCTTCGGAAGTCTATGCGACACTCCTCCAACACATTTAACAGTAAAAAATAGTGATGGAGGGAAACGTCCTTATCCAAGAGTTAAAGGAAGTAGCTTTGGTACAACTGCTATTGCATTTGGGAGAAAAAATCAAACAGAGGCCCAAGATCATCACACTTCTGTGGAGATTTGTTTGTTCTGTAAGGGTGGACATATGCTGGAGTCATGCTCTCTGCTTGATAAGAAACCTCAAAATGAAAAGATTTCCTTTCTTAAAAGGAATGGTATTTGTTTTGGCTGTTTGTGTATTGGGCACATCAGCAAAGAATGTAGAAAACGCCTTTTATGTAAAATTTGTGGTTTCAGACATCCAAGTATCCTTCATATCCATCACGAGGAGGAAAAAGAGGTCGAGTCTGACACTGAAGCAGATAACATTCCCGTTACAGTTCAGACTATTGGTCTTACTGGGGCCGGTGAACAAGACTGTAAGCTTGCCATTGTACCAGTTAAAGTAAAATCAAAGAAAGGCCGAAGAACAGTGGAAACGTATGCCTTCTTGGACCAGGGAAGTTCAGCGTCATTTTGTACAGTGGGTCTTCTGGACAAACTGAATCTTGCTGGGAGAAAGACCAAGATTCTCTTGCGTACCATGGGACAAGAGAAAGTAGTGGAAAGTTTCGTTGTGACTGGATTAGAAGTTGCTGGGTTGGAGAGTGATGTTTACTGTGAAATGCCTGCTCTCTTCACTCAACATAGAATGCCAGTTAATGTGTGTAACATCCCAAGACAACAAGATCTGGATGACTGGCCACACTTGAAGCATGTTTATTTGCCAGAAATTGAGGCACAAGTGGAGCTTTTGATTGGCATGAACATGCCCAGAGCGTTGGAACCTCTGGAGGTCGTCCAGAGTGTAGATGATGGACCTTTTGCCATTAAGACTGTGCTTGGTTGGACGGTAAACGGGCCACTTGGCAGGGAGTGCTGTGGAAGGCCAGGATGTTCGTCAACAGTCACCGCCAACAGAATTTCTGCTGTTACGCTTGACAAGTTATGGAAACAGCAGTTTAAGATGGACTTCCCTGAGAGCAGCCAGGATGAGCAGCTGGGACTATCAAGGGAAGATGCCAAGTTCTTGAAGTTGGTTAGTGAGACCACGATTCTGAGTGATGGGCACTACAGTATTGCCCTGCCTCTGAAGGACAGAGATATGAGAATGCCTGACAACCGTGCGATTGTGGAACAACGCACCTTAAGTTTGAAGAGAAGGTTCATCAGAGATAAAGACTTTCACGAGGTTTACACCGCTTTCATGGAAGATCTTATATCCAGGGGGTACGCGCAAAGAGTGCCAATCGAAGACTTGGAGTGCAGTGAGGGTAAGGTTTGGTATGTTCCCCATCATGGGGTTTACCATCCTTTTAAAGGGAAACTCCGGGTTGTCTTCGACTGTGCAGCATCATTTCAAGGTGTTTCTCTTAATGCACAACTTCTGAGTGGTCCTGACTTGACGAATGCATTGGTTGGTGTGTTGACTAGGTTTAGGAAGGAGCCAGTTGTGTTGATGTCTGATATTGAAGCCATGTTTCACCAAGTGCGTGTGCCAGAGGAAGATGCTGACCTTTTGAGATTTCTCTGGTGGCCTGGTGGCGATTTCAGTCAGAGCATGCAAGAATATAGGATGGGTGTTCATTTGTTATTTTCACAGCCAAGAAGATTCTTCAAGATCTGTGCCAGAAGGGGATAGGATGGGACGACGTTATACCACTCGCAGTTTCCCAAGAATGGAAAGACTGGGTGGGAGAGTTGCATCTGTTGGACAACATTAGCATCAGAAGATGTTTAAAACCTCCTGACTTTGGAGAGGTGACCACTGCTCAGTTACATCACTTTGCAGATGCAAGTGAGAAGGGGTATGGTGCTGTTACTTACCTGCTCCTGCGTAACAGTTGCTCACGCACCCACAGTTCCTTTATAATGGGGAAGTCCAGGGTGGCACCCCTAAAACTAGTAACGATTCCTCGTATGGAATTGACGGCAGCTGTGGTGGCAGCTCGTATGGATATACTGTGGAGGAGGGAGCTAAGGCTATCTCTCTTAGATTCAGTGTTTTGGACAGATAGTACCTCGGTGTTGAAATATATTAATAATGAGACATCTAGGTTTCGTGTTTTTGTAGCGAACCGAGTGTCCGAGATTTTAAAGGTTTCCAGGGCCTCCCAGTGGAGATATGTGAACACAACACACAACCCGGCAGACCTTGTTTCCAGAGGTATGAGGGCAGAGCCCTTTTTAATTAACACTGAATGGATATCTGGTCCTGCATTTCTTATGCAGCCAGAGAAAGAATGGCCTGTAAACCCAGAGAACATGCAGGAACTTCCACATGAAGATCCTGAAGTCAAAGTGTCTGCCGCTATTAATGTTTTGCAAGCAGATGATGATGGTGGCCCATTGACTGATTTAATTAGTCGTACCTCTTCTTGGATACGCCTTGTCAGGGTGATGGGTTGGATCCTGAGGTTTAAGACATTGTTTTTGCATTATGGAAAGGACAAGGCACGTTTTCAGCCTTTATCGGATGCAGCTCAGCGTAAGGATGCTCATCGCAAGGTGGAGTTCCGTAACGACTTTCTCTCATTGGAAGAGATTAAGGATGCTGAGATGCAAATAATAAAGTTCTGTCAGTGGAAAAGGTATGCTGAAGAAATCTCCTGCCTCCAAAGGGGAGAGAGCGTGAAACGAAGCAGCCACATCTATAAACTGAATCCTGTTTTAGAGGATGGTGTGCTCAGAGTTGGCGGACGTCTTAGTAGGGCTGTTATGTCAGAAAATTCCAAACATCCTGCCATAATCGCTAAGGATCTTCATATTTCTAATCTCATTTTACAGCATATCCATAAAGAGGTGGGTCATAATGGTAGGAACCATATTCTCTCAAGGCTGCATCAGAAATATTGGATTCCTGGTGCGGGCACCTTGATAAGAAGCATCATGTCAAGGTGTGTGGTCTGCAGACGGCTTCATGGATCCTTAGGCCAGCAGCAAATGGCTGACTTGCCTGAAAGTAGAGTGACCCCTGAGAAACCTCCCTTTAGCTTTGTTGGAGTGGATTATTTTGGCCCATTTGAAATAAAGCGTGGGAGAAGTATTGTGAAGCGTTATGGAGCCATCTTTACGTGTTTGGCGATTAGAGCTGTACATATTGAGGTTGCCTCATCTCTTGATACTGACTCTTTTATTAACGCTTTACGCCGTTTCATTGCGAGACGAGGCCAGGTTCAAGAACTGCATTCCGACAATGGTACCAACTTTGTGGGGGCAGAGCATGAGCTGAGACAAGCTATGGAAGAGTGGAATCAGGAAAGGATTGCTGATGCATTGGCTTTGAAGGGGGTTAAATGGAATTTTAACCCTCCAACTGGATCGCATCATGGAGGAGCATGGGAGCGGTTGATTCGCTCCATCAGAAAGGTTCTCAACTCCACCTTGCAGACACAGTATTTGGATGAGGAGGACCTTCAAACTGTTCTGTGTGAAGTGGAGTCAATCCTGAATAGTAGGCCCATTACACAGGAATCCAATGATCCAAATGATTTGGAAGCTTTAACACCAAATCACCTCCTCCTTCTCAAGTCTAATCCATGCTTACCACCTGGTCTGTTCCAGAAAAATGATCTTTATGCACGTAAGAGATGGAGACAGGTCCAATACATATCTGACCTCTTCTGGAAAAGATGGGTTAAAGAATATTTACCACAACTTCAACAGCGCCAGAAATGGGCACAGAATAAACGCAACTTTACTCCTGGAGATGTGGTTCTCATAGTGGATGACTCTGCCCCTCGTGGTTCCTGGATAATTGGCAGAGTCACGGCAGTTGCACCAGACAAGAAAGGATTTGTACGTCAGGTCTGGGTTAAGACCTCAACCAGCCTTGTACGTAGACCGATCACGAAGCTATGCCTTCTTCAGGAGGCTTCTGACCTATGACACATATTGGAACCAACTTGATAGGACTACAATATGACTTGATGTTGACAACACTACAGATATATGTCACAAACTGACTTGATATTTAGGCTAAGTGCTGGTAACCTCTGGCCTATGACTGACTGACAAGAAGAAGAAGAAAAGAAATAACTTGGATGGATTTTTAAGTGCATTGTATTATTATTATTATTATTATGATTCTCTTCCTTTTCATTGAGAATCTGTGATGTAACGTGTTTTTTGTGTGTTTGATTGTGGTGTTAGATGTATAATTATTACTGCGTGGTAATGTAATAATTAGGGGCCGGAATGTTGAGGACAGGCATAGGCTTGGGTTTTTTTTTGGGTTTGTGTGCACCTAAGGGATGACGTGCGCTAACTGGATCACGTGGTGTTGGTGGCGGTAATGGTCTGTAATATCACCTGTTCACTCGTTAGATGAGGGGAAGTGAGTGGGTGATGGGGGAAGCCTACTTTTTGCTGACCGTCCAAAACGCTGTAACCTTGGCCGATGTAAATATTTTTTGCCTGTGAACTGATTGAATTGGATTTTATACCGTTGTCGATCGTGGATTTCTGTGGACCGATTCATTGATACTTTAATGCTTGAACGTTGAAGATTTGATAAAATAAAGCAACATCAACTGAAGCTTGGACTGGTGTTTGAACAGCAGAACGCGTCGGGCATTCGTTTCCCCTATTCAGCTGCTCGGCGACTCTGAAGTCTATTGAAGTCGCCAAACACAGACAAAAAAGGGGCTGAAATGTGTCTGAGCAACATCTCACACAGTCACGCAGAAACTGTGATTTTATTTTTAATAGTTGGTGTGAAATCGGGCTGACATTTAAGCAAGATTTTACCTACGCATACACCCATAAAACACTGCAGAAAGAGAGTGAATTGGTGGCATCTTGTGGTGAATTAGAGAACTGCAAGTAAACGCATTTAAAAAGTCAACAAATCATTATTGGCTGGATATTACTGCACATTATTAGACGCCTAAAGAGCTGTAACTGCACAAAATCACAGGTCTATAAATAGATGAGAGGCTGATGAATTTTCGTCATAATGCCTTTTTTGGCATTACTAGAAGACTTAGAGAAGACGACACTTGTTTTAAGAGATCATGATAGTTTTTTGCTAACGATGATGACTGGTTAATGTGCTGATTAAAAACTCTTTATTGATGCAGTCATATGCTGCCACTCAAACTAGTGTTTGTAGGCAATGCCAGTACTGAGGCCACCAAACAACACAAAGTGGATATGTGACCACAACAAGAGGATAAAGTGCATAGGCAGGGCTCTATATAACTGATTTATTACTTTTATTATGAGTATGATTGTGTAAAATTTGTTTGTACTTAAGAACACTGAGACTACACTGAAATAAATTATTTTTATGTCAAATATATCTACCTCCAAAGATAAACTTTGAATAACATGTACTCATTCTCCAATGTTATATATGAATGTACAGGGGTTGGACAATGAAAGTGAAACACCTGGTTTTAGACCACAATAATTTATTAGTGTGGTGTAGGACCTCCTTTTGCGGCCAATACAGCGTCAGTTCGTCTTGGGAATGACATATACAAGTCCTGCACAGTGGTCAGAGGGATTTTAAGCCATTCTTCTTGCAGGATAGTGGCCAGGTCTCTACGTGATGCTGGTGGAGGAAAACGTTTCCTGACTCGCTCCTCCAAAACACCCCAAAGTGGCTCAATAATATTTAGATCTGGTGACTGTGCAGGCCATGGGAGATGTTCTACTTCACTTTCATGTTCATCAAACCAGTCTTTCACCAGTCTTGCTGTGTGTATTGGTGCATTGTCTTCAGTGATGTGTAGAGACTGTATGAATGTAAAACTGCAGTGTACTGGATCTCATACACTGTATCTGTTCATTTATTCTGTTAAACACTGTTTCAGTAGTGAATTAAAGCATGAATGCAGAGGCTGTTATTTTTCCCCAAAAATTATTTTTTGCCCAGAAACTGTGGCTTGTATTAACTCTACTGAGATAAACAGTGGATTATAGGAGAGACTGTGATCGTCTCTTCAGTGTTCATTAACCTCAGTGTCACAGTAATGTAGATTTTTCATTTGTGTTATTCATTAATGGAGCTGTCTCTAAATCCTCTGTTATCTTCTTCCTGTAGCTCCACCCACTCCTTCACTGACTGTAAAACCAGACGGAGATGTGTTCAGGGGAGACACAGTCACTCTGAAGTGTGAGATTAAGAGTGATCTTAGATGGACATATCAGTGGGAGAAGTGGAAGAAGTGGAATACACGGGGTTCGTGGAGTGAAGTGCCTCAGTCTTGGCCTTACACTGTAAACACAGACACTCTCACTATAAGATCTGTCACAGACGGAGGTCAGTACCGATGCAGAGGGTGGAATTATGGCAGACGGATATGGTCACAGGGCAGTAACACCTTTACTCTCACTGTGAAGGGTGAGTCCTTTAATGGTTGTTTTTTAATGCATTTTCATGTTTACGGCAGCAGTACAGAGTTCTGTCTGTAAATGGTTCCATTCAAAATCTGAAGAATATAAGGGATTTCCTTTAGAGCGACACCTTCAGTGTTTGTTTCTATAATAATAATAATAATAATAAACCCCAGAACAAATACTTTGCTATTTCTATGAACATCCCATAATACTTTATATTTAGTTCTGACTGATCAATGGTAAACACTGCAGTTTCAGGAAGAACAACTATTGTAAATCATATATAATTATGAAGTATTAAATAAACAAGAAACACTGCATTAATTAAAGTATTGTATTATCATTGAATAAGGAACTTTTCCTAATAGCTTTATTAGCTGGAATAACCATGTTTACGTACATATAAAATAATGTATATAAACTAATAAATACAGCATATTAATATAAATAAACCCCAATTCCAGAAAAGTTGGGACACTTTCTAACAATAAAGAGAGTTTAAAGGCGCTTTCCCAAAGGCTTCATCTGTATATATATATATATATAACATTCCAATGTTCAAGGAGCTGAACCTGTACGGGAATAACATGGGATCTGTTGGTCTCAGTGCTCATAGTTGACTTTAAACTGTTGCACAAATACAGCAGAATAGATCTGGACTGTTATCTAGATAGAATGGATCTCAATAGAGCAGCAACCAACCAGCGAATCATCAGATGTGGCCTTGAGGTCAGTGAAGAGGTTCAATTCCTGGGACCGTCAAGGAAAAATACATTCATGGCTGAAGTGGCCTTGAGCAAGGCATCTAACACCCAAACTGTTCCCCGGGCGCCGAGGTGGTTGGTGGCCCTCTGATCCAGTAGTGATCTAGTAGATCCCCTAGTGTGTGTAAAGAATTGCTCACTAGTGTGTGTTTTGTGTGTTTACTGCCACGGATGTGTCAAATGCAGAGAAGCAATTTCCCTAAGGATTAAATGTGTTTCCTCTTCTGCTTAATAAACCTGTATCTAAAGACTCTAAAGATGCTAAGGTTCTCTCTCCAGGGGCCTCATTTATAAAGGATGTGTACAGACAAAAATGGGTCTGAAATGTGTCTGAGCAACATCTCACACAGTGATTTTATTTTTAATAGTTGGTGTGAAAACGGGCTGACATTTAAGCAAGATTTTACCTACGCATACACCCATAAAACACTGCAGAAAGAGAGCGAATTGGTGGCATCTTGTGGTGAATTAGAGAACTGCAAGTAAACGCATTTAAAAAGTCAACAAATCATTATTGGCTGGATATTACTGCACATTATTAGACGCCTAAACAGCTGTAACTGCACAAAATCACAGGTCTATAAATAGATGAGAGGCTGATGAATTTTCGTCATAATGCCTTTTTTAGCATTACTAGAAGACTTAGAGAAGACGACACTTGTTTTAAGAGATCATGATAGTTTTTTGCTAACGATGATGACTGGTTAATGTACTGATTAAAAACTCTTTATTGATGCAGTCATATGCTGCCACTCAAACTAGTGTTTGTAGGCAATGCCAGTACTGAGGCCACCAAACAACACAAAGTGGATATGTGACCACAACAAGAGGATAAAGTGCATAGGCAGGGCTCTATATAACTGAGTTATTACTTTTATTATGAGTATGATTGTGTAAAATTTGTTTGTACTTAAGAACACTGAGACTACACTGAAATAAATTATTTTTATGTCAAATATATCTACCTCCAAAGATAAACTTTGAATAACATGTACTCATTCTCCAATGTTATATATGAATGTACAGGGGTTGGACAATGAAAGTGAAACACCTGGTTTTAGACCACAATAATTTATTAGTGTGGTGTAGGACCTCCTTTTGCGGCCAATACAGCGTCAGTTCGTCTTGGGAATGACATACACAAGTCCTGCACAGTGGTCAGAGGGATTTGAAGCCATTCTTCTTGCAGGACAGTGGCCAGGTCTCTACGTGATGCTGGTGGAGGAAAACGTTTCCTGACTCACTCCTTCAAAACACCCCAAAGTGTAAAACTGCAGTGTACTGGATCTCATACACTGTATCTGTTCATTTATTCTGTTAAACACTGTTTCAGTAGTGAATTAAAGCATGAATACAGAGGCTGTTATTTTTCGCCCAGAAACTGTGGCTTGTATTAACTCTACTGAGATAAACAGTGGATTATAGGAGAGACTGTGATCATCTCTTCAGTGTTCATTAACCTCAGTGTCACAGTAATGTAGATTTTCCTTTGTGTTATTCATTAAAGGAGCTGTTTTTAAATCCTCTGTTATCTTCTTCCTGTAGCTCCACCCACTCCTTCACTGACTGTAGAACCAGAGGGAGATGTGTTCAGGGGAGACACAGTCACTCTAAAGTGTGAGATTAAGAGTGATCTTAGATGGACATATGTGTGGAAGAAGTGGAATACACGGGGTTCGTGGAGTGAAGTGCCTGAGTCTTGGCCTTACACTGTAAACACAGACACTCTCACTATAAGATCTGTCACAGACGGAGGTCAGTACCGATGCAGAGGGTGGAATTCTGACAGACAGATATGGTCACAGAACAGTAACACCTTTACTCTCACTGTGAAGGGTGAGTCCTTTAATGATTGTTTTTTTAATGCATTTTCATGTTTACGGCAGCAGTACAGAGTTCTGTCTGTAAATGGTTCCATTCAAAATCTGAAGAATATAAGGGATTTCCTTTAGAGTGACACCTTCAGTGTTTGTTTCTATAATAATAATAATAATAATAAACCCCAGAACAAATACTTTGCTATTTCTATGAATATCCCATAATACTTTACATTTAGGGCTGACTGATCAATGGTAAACACTGCAGTTTCAGGAAGAACAACTATTGTAAATCATATATAATTATGAAGTATTAAATAAACAAAAAACACTGCATTAATTAAAGTATTGTATTATCATTGAATAAGGAACATTTCCTAATAGCTTTATTAGCTGGGATTACTATGTTTACGTACATATAAAATAATGTATATAAACTAATAAATACAGCATATTAATATAAATAAACCCCAATTTCAGAAAAGTTGGGACATGATCTAACAATAAAGAGAGTTTAAAGGCGCTTTCCCAAAGGCTTCATTTTTAAAAGTGATGATGGATCATGATTCACCACAAAACACTGAGAGAAATTTCAATCAGTTCAAAGGTTTCTCAGCACAACACCGTAAAGAATGTAGGTCTTTCACCATCTACTGTTTATAAAATCTAGTGAATCATAAATTCATACTTATTTACTTACTGCAGGAGCGACTGTGATCATCTCTTCAAAGTTCATTTAACTCAGTGTCACAGTAATACAGTTTTTTATATGGAGTTGTCTCTAAATATTCTGTTATCTTCTTCCTGTAGCTCTACCCTCTCCTACACTGACTGTAAAACCAGAGGGAGATGTGTTCAGGGGACAGTCAGTCACTCTGACCTGTGAGATTAAGGTTCTTAATGGATGGATGTATGAGTGGGAGAAGAAGGTTAAAGGCAGTAAAGGGACTTCTGTGTCTCAGTCTGAGTTTTACAATATATACAGAGACACTCACACCATCAGACAAGATGATGTCAAAGATGGAGATCAGTACCGGTGCAGAGGGTCGAATACTGGCAGAGGACTATCATCACCCTACAGTGAACCTGTTACTGTGAAGGGTGAGTGCTTTAACATAAACATTCCACCAGATTAAAGAATGCAGGACACTTTATTAGAATGTGTGTATTTTAGTGATTACCAGTGGTTCTCAACATTGGGAGGACATGTACATTACTTTATAATTACCTTACCATTATTAAACCACACCCATGCATTTTCATATAAGGAAGGACTGAGGAATTTAATTTAATCATTTTGCTTTTCTCTAAAGATGTTAGATTAGTAGAAATTTATATTTCACTGAATGAAGTGTATTCAGGAAGAACAACTATTTTAAATCATATATAATTATGAAGTATTAAATAAACAAGAAACACTGCATTAATTAAAGTATTGTATTATCATAGAATAAGGAACTTTTCTTAATAGCTTTACTAGCTGGAATAACCATGTTTACGTACATATAAAATAATGTATATAAACTAATAAATACAGCATATTAATATAAATAAACCCCAATTCCAGAAAAGTTGGGACACTTTGTAACAATAAAGAGAGTTTAAAGGCGCTTTCCCAAAGGCTTCATCTTTAAAAGTGATGATGGATCATGATTCACCACAAAACACTGAGAGAAATTTCAATCAGTTCAAAGGTTTCTCAGCACAACACCGTAAAGAATGTAGGTCTTTCACCATCTAATGTTTATAAAATCTAGTGAAAATATTCAGTGAATCAGCAGAAATCTTTGATGATTCAACACCAAGAGCATAAACTGCTGCTGAATAAGTGTGAATACCGAACACAGACGGTATTGTTTCAGTAATTATTGTGTTAATGTGAAGGACACAGCCACAAAGACTTGGGAGCACTTTGGGAAATCACTGTCACTGAGTCCATGTTTCAGCTTGTTTTGGGTAAAATCAGACTTCAGGTTCATGCCAAACATGAAAAGACAACACCCAGACCGTTACCAATCAGCAGTTAATAAACAGCGTCTGTGAGTAATAGTGTATATTACTGCAATGTTTTTACTGTAAATGTATGTCAGTTCTTTATAGTGTAATGGATCAGTACCATCTACTAAAGGTTTATTAAGCAATAATGAGAATTATTATTACCGGTGCCTGCTGCATGTGTGATCTGTAGATATGTGAAGGCACCGTAGATTCAGAGGATTATATTTATATTTTGGACAGACATCAGTGTTATGGAGGCACTATGTGTAGACATAGAGAGTGTGTGCTCAACCTGCAGTAAAGATCTGTCTCCTCCTGAAAACATATGCATTATGAAAAGAATGAGACAGTGATGTCCACAGACTGTTGAGCAGCTCAAGGCTTGAATGGGCAGTAATTCATGATTCAGGGATTCAGTTCATGGTTTGGGGAAGTGTTCCTGAGCTCATAAAGTGATTTCCACTACAGAATTCATTCATTCATTCATTGTCTGTAAGCACTTATCCGGGTTCAGGGTCGCGGTGGGTCCAGAGCCTACCCGGAATCACTGGGCGCAAGGCAGGAACACACCCTAGAGGGGGCGCCAGTCCTTCATGCACACACACCAGTTTACTCACACACTCACCCCTATGGAGACATATGAGTCGCCAGTCCACCTATCAAGTGTGTTTTTGGGCTGTGGGACGAAATCGGAGCACCTGGGGGAAACCCAAGCAGACACATGGAGAACACACCAAACTGCTCACAACCCCAGGACCCTGGAACTAAGAGTGACACTTCCTGTTGCGCCACTGTGCCGCTCTTAACAACATAATTAATAACTATTAATAATCAGATTTTAAGCCATTTATAAACCTTTATAAGTGTGGTCTTATTCTAAAGTGGTACACTGTGTTGGTCCGTTGCACTAGTTTTTCTTGCTCTCTTTCTCTGCTCATGGCAGAGTCATCTAGAGTTGTTTTAGAAAATGGAGAGAACTTCAAACATTGAAAAGCAGAGCTTAGAGCTGCATATCACCACAATCATAAATGTTTGGAGAATTCAAGCTTGATAATACACTGCAAATATAAGCACTTGACAAATAGGTGGATGTTTGTGTGACATGAGGTACACTTAGTTGTATGTTTTAAATGGATATACTGGGAAATAAGAAGTGTTTCAAAACAAGCTTTGTTTTTCCAATAAGACTCTTAATGGAGCCATTTAAGGTGGAGCTTAATGCTTGAATATGAAAATTGTTAAAGGCTTGTAAACACATGGAAAATATGGCATCTCTTTCAATTTTTGCCTTTTACTTAAGTAAATAGATATTTAGTGATATGGCACATTCTTTTTACCCATTACAGTCCTAAGTTCGTAAACTCTTAAATCTTCTTGATTGTTCATATATGTTGAGTTTTCCTCAAACTGGCAACCTGGTTGAGCTTCACCTTTGGGGAGAGGGAGAAGACTATAGAGAGAGATTAGTCTCAAAATATTGGACAAATGTGTAAATATTAATGCACAAATTAAACACTAGTCACAAATATGTTTCACTATTCGCAAAAAAACTCATCCCAATCTGTGTTTTCAATTTGTACAAATACAGTTTAATTCATAAATACATGTGTTTAGTCTTCATAGATATATAATTGTATGCAAAAATATCCATTTGTTTAAATTTAAATTGCATATATTTCTAAAGTCAAGTCTCAAATTTAAAATGTATTTATAGCTGAGGCTACAGCACATTTGTGGATGAGGCTGCATTTGTAAAGTCTCAAAATCCAAAAACCCACAGGAGCAAATGAACAAAAAATATGTCACAGAAAACAGACGAGTGACTTCACAAATGCAGATTCAACACTTTATAAATTTATTTCAAATTTGAGACTGTGACTTTACAAATATATGCAATAAATTTAAAACAAAGTATTTATTTTCACATGAAATACTATCTATGAAGTCAAAAACATGTATTTATGAATTGCTCCTTTAAGGTATACATTTTTAATTATGAGGATCAGCTCTTAAATATCTAATGAAAATGGCATCAATCAATCAATGTGTTAATTATTTAACTCGGTTTGTTCAGTTGTTCATTGATTATCAGGTGATCATCTCTTCAGTGTAAAATTAATTTAATATAGTCTCCTCCTTTCTGTAGAGCCACTAGTTTACCTAATTATCCATTAATCACTCTATGACTATCATTTATTAATATGTTATTTAAGATAAATGGGTGTATTTAAGAGAGATTGTCTAATCTTCAGTAAACATTTCTGATGTGTGTTTTCATCAATGGAAGTGACTCTAAATACTCTGTTCTTCTTCCTGCAGCTCTACCCTCTGCTACACTGACTGTACAACCACAGGGGGCTGTGTTCACTGGAGAGTCAGTCACTCTGATGTGTAAGATTGCCGGTTTTAATGGATGGACTTATCACTTTGAGAAGCAGAATAAACAGAGTGAATGGACAACAGTGTCTCAGTCTGTGAAGCACCCTGTAAACAGTATCACTTTCACTATCAGAGAAGACACTCCAGGTTTTGTTCATTTCAGATGTAGAGGACAGAGACAAGAAAGACCAAAATCATCTCAGAACAGTGATACTCTTACACTTACTGTAAAAGGTGAGTGCATTATCATTCCTTTAAGTGTTTTCATATAAACACTGAGCAGCACTGTGTTGCTGCCGGTAGTGGCACTGCCACACAACTCTGTGGTGGTGGGTTCAATACCCATCTCGGGTCACAGTCTGTGAGGAGTTTGGTGTGTTTTCCTGTGTATGCGTGGGTTTTCTCCTACAGTCCAAAAACATTTGTTGGTAGGTGAATTGTCTGTGTGCTCATAGATGTGAGAGTGTGATGCCCTGTGATGGACCGGTGCTATGTTTAGGATGTTTCCCTTACTTATGCCCTACACTTCTGTGTAGGCTTTGGGCCCGACTTGTCCTAGAAAAACATGAAGCAGTTACTGGAAATAAATGATTGAATGCTAACAGTGGCATTACATTTTGCAAGTTGTAAACAAGTGCACTAATTTATGTTGTGTGTTCTGATTGAAAAAGCAATTTCACCTAATAGCTTAACCAACTGGAAATACCTTAAAGGGGCATATTACGCCCATTTTCAACAAGGGAATACAGTTCTGGGATCTCAATAAAACATCTGTTGACAGCAGTGTTCTCCCCGTCTAAACAGCCCTCTTTAGAATGTCTGGCTTTAGATCCTTTTGTTTTTAAGTAACACTGTAAGAATTGGCTTTTTTGGAATCTGCAGTCAACAAGGTGTAATAGTACTGGGACAACACATCCGAGGGTTCTTGGTTACGATACTCAGGTAAATATATGCTCAAATCTTCTTGCAGTTGACTGTAAACGTTTTTCATGATGCTCATCACACACTTATCTGGTTAGTCGGTAACCGTAGACTCCTGAACCAAAGCATCACAAATGATGGTCTCACAATGATCAGAAAATTCATAATTTTTTCCTTTTATCTCGCTGTGACGGGTGATCAGTTTCACACCCAGGACACTATTTCTCATCCTGGTCATTAACACAAATGTTCTTCTCCAGGTCCTTTTAAAAAATGACATGACATATTCCTTTCTTCTTTTTTTTTAAAGAAGTTTTTTTTAAAGAACTTTGTTCTCTTTTTCAAACTCCACACACCCTCAAAACCTGGAGAGCTTCTCATCCCATACTGATGGTCTCTCTCACTTAGCGAAGGTGATAAAGGGGGACCGTTTGTTATCTTCATTCTTCATTCATTCATTATCTGTAACCGCTTATCCAGTTCAGGGTCGGGGTGGGTCCAGAGCCTACCTGGAATCATTGGGTGCAAGGTGGGAATACACCCTGGAGGGGCACCAGTCCTTCATAGGGCAAGACACACACTCACACATGGACACTTTTGAGTCGCCAATCCACCTACCAACTTGTGTTTTTGGACTGTGGGAGGAAACCGGAGCACCTGGAGGAAACCCACGTGAACATGGAGAGAACACACCACACTCCTCACAGACAGTCACCCGGAGCAGGAATTGAACCCACAACCTCCAGGCCCCTGGAGCTGTGTGACTGTGACACTACCTGCTGCACCACCGTGCCGCCCCATCTTCATTCTTGTCAGTTGTAAAGACTCATAGCTTGGTGTAGGAACAACCTTCACACACACACCTTGCTAGCTGGTGACAAAGAGAGATACATTTTAAACGGTTTGAATGGGTCAGTACATGTTTTTACTCGGGTATGTTCAACCTGATATAAAATTCAAAATGATTTTTCACATAAAAATATATATATACTGAGACAGGGCATGTCGTATATGTCCAAAAGAATCCTATTGATCATGTTCTCATATTCCTTTTTCTGTATGAGCGAAAAAGTAAAGTTATTAATCCTCTTTATTCTCAAAGCTTTTCTCACATAAGACCCGGGCTGTACGTGTCATCAGTTGGCGTTTTTAGGTGTGTTCATGATCAGTGAAATCAGTCAGAGATATTCGTTGTGGGTTTTAACTTTCAGACTTATTATTCCACCCTCCTTCACAGTCACCAAGACACTCAAGTTGTGTTTAGTGGATCTCACATATTGTGTCTGAACGATCATGGAATGCATTTCACCCTCAGGCTTTTTTTCAGGATGTTTGTGGATGATATGTTTTTAATAAACATATCCTTGTTTATTAGACAATATAGTTACGAAAACGATTCTTCATTTTACTTAAAATCACCAGCCTACATTTTCTCTCACATTCCTTAATCTGACATCATTTGAACAACCTATCAGGGTTTAGGTAAATGTTTCTTTTATATTTCATTCACTTTGTTCTCTGTGATCACAGGAGGCCAGTATATCAGTATGTTGCTGTAGACGAATATCTTCTGCACATCTGATATTTCTTAAACAGTGGATTGTAGGGCCTTTATGCAAAGCAGTATATTGTGATGATGCAGGTTATTCACAATTTTCTCTTGGTACTTCTCCACAGTAAAATCACCACCGGTTAATTCCATAATTAATTTCTTTAGGAAATTAATTCCAAGTGAATTCCTAAACTAAACAGGCCAGGTTACATCATTTGATTGTGTCAGCTAATTACATCATCTGATGATGCCATATGAGAAAAAAATCCAAGAATTTTTCCGGTCATCAGTTACTTTGACAGAAAATGGTACCGTGCACTACTCACATGAATTTACTCATAATGTCCGCTGGCGTAAATTGCACCCAGCATTCTATGGGCTGCTACATGAGGCAAGGGCCTGAAAACCTGTTCTCTGGGCATTCTGAGCTCCCTGATAAACATTAGCAGAGCTGGCGTGAATCCAGTGGGCTCCTGCAATGCAGACTGTGACGCAAGAAGAACCAGAGGCAGGTGGCAGTTCCAGTCATACTGGTGCTGTGTCGTGACCATGGTGAGCTGGGCCATTAGTGTGTTGTTGAACCGCTCTACAAGGCGAGACTGCAGCAGTGTTGTGTGCTTCTTCTGAATACCCAGCTGGTTACAGACTTCAAACGTGACTGCTGACTCAAAAACTGCACCCCTGGTCACTGTGAAGCTCCTCTGGAACTCCAAACCTAATACGTGGCACTGTTTTAATGGATCCTTCTTGGCAGCTCCACATCTGTCTGACACCTGGGCCAGTAAAACCGCAGGAGCTGCTACCTCAGGGTTTAGACCACCCTGAAGTGTCACACCACCAGTGCCCAATGCACAGGCCTCAGCACCTCCCTTCACAAACTCCTGGGCACCAACCGTAGCCCCATGCACCAACCAAACCTTATAATAGTTCACCATGTGTCTGGCCTTTGTCCATGTTGCACCCACTCCAGGGCCTACCCCCAACACAGGAGCACACCTTCCAGCTGTCTCCGCTTTCTTCTCCAAATGCTTGTGGTAGTGGCACCCTGCAGCAGCACAGGGGTGAGACAGGGTGTCAGCATTGTTGTGTAGATGTCTGACCCGGTGCTGGTTTTTGTGCAACACTGCTATCCACTTTCTTGTTCTTTTAAAAACACAAAGGCTTGGCGAATGAGGTGTGTTGTATAAGTTTGTGATGTACTATAAATAATGTAAATTAACTATTTAGAAAATATGATTCATTATCAACATTCTACATGATTGATAAATCACTGGAGCCATTGCTTACAGTTTACAACCAACAAGGCTCAAAACTATTTACAGTACATCTTTGACCCCAGTGATCTATAAAGACTGTGGAGAGTCTAAAGCTATGTGAGGTATAATTGGTGCAAAACCCCTGAGCATATGTGACAGTGAAATGTGAAGTAGAAAATAGTCACACATGTGTATCAGTAAACTTGAAGTCACAGAGTCACTGTTCAGAAATTGGAGAACCACTCTGACAACTCAGAGGACTCGTTAGGTACGTGTCGAATGCTATTGGATGAGGTCTTGTGGTTCTGTTACTGAGTGCCTCCTACGGAAAGTCTTCTCCAGAAAACAAAAATGGAGGACAGAGGGTCTGTGTAAGAAAAGGAATGGAAACCTGTAAAGTAGTTAATAATGCTGAACAAGTATAAACCCATTTGCAGAAATGCAACACTGAGCATAATGTTAATAAAAACAGAATGTAAATCAATGAAATGTGCAAACCAAAACCCTATATTTAATTGAAAATAGAACAAAGACAATGTTTCAGTTGTTGAAACCGGGAAAACTGTGTGTAAGGCACAAAGCCTAAAACTAGTATTAGCTGGCTGTGGTCTTCAGGCCCTCAGACGGCACTGAATTAAAATAAGACAGCGTTCTTTACTGGAAATCACTGCATGGGCTCAGAAACACTTCCTTAAACCACTACCTGTGAACACAGTTCGTCACTGCATCCACAAAAGCTAATGCTGCCCCCTTTCTTGGCCAAGTTCATTTCAGATAGACTGAGGTGAAGTGGAAATGTGTGCAGTGTTCTAACAAACCAGAATTTGAAATTTCTTTTAGAAATGAAGAGTATGGATTCTACATCCTCCAAAAAAAGAGAGGAACCATCCAGATTTTTATATGGGCACAGTTCCAAGCCGGCCTTTGTGATATTATGAGGTGGATTTGTGGATGTGGCATGGTTGACTTGCACATCTGTGAATGCTGAATGATATAATTGTGGATTTTTAATTGACTACAATATTTGAAAACAGCAGCTGCCTGTCACATTGTGTGAAAGTTTCATGAATGGACCAATAGAAATGCTCAAAAATTACTTGGAATAAAATCGTTTTGCATTGACTTCCATTGAAAGTTAAGACGGTTTTTGATTCTGCTATAAAGCTACTATTTTGGAGATACATGCTTTTCATTGGGCAGAGAAGATCTACAGGTTTGAAGCAACATGCTGCTATCCAGACAGCATCCTTTTGGGACATGCCTTGTTTATTTCAGTAAGATAAGTCCAGTTCACATTCTAGATTCTTTGTAAAAGAGTCCGGGAGCTAAACTAGTCCAGACTAGTTTATATAAGAATATAATAGGTTTAATTCAAGTGCTTGTGTGTATTTTATATATATATATATATATATATATATATAAATAAATATGTTATAATCTCTTGTTCACTCTGTGTTTTGGGGTGTACTGTTCTGGGGTGTATTTTGTCTGGTATGGCAATCCCCTCTCAGTGCACATGCGCAGAAATGTTTTATGTGGTAAAGAAAATGTATTGTTCCTTTGAAATCTTTCCTTGTGAATCTGAGTAATGTCCATACTATGTGCACAAACATTTTACATTTACATTTATGCATTTGGCAGACGCTTTTATCCAAAGCGACTTACAAAAGAGGATCTAACATTCAAACTACAGCACAATTTATACAAAATACCTTAGATTGAGTGCAATATGCCAGGAAGGGTATGCCAGGAAGCTGGGTTTCTGTTGCTCTGATAGTGCTTGGAAGCTCGTTACACCAGCGTGGTACCAGAGATGAGAACAGCCTTGACTGACCTGTACGGGGGGTTGGCCGTGTTAGGTGGCGCTCCTTTGAGGAACGGAGAGGGCGGGCGCTAACATATGGTTTTAATAGTCTATTGAGGTAGATGGGAGCAGAACCAGTGAGTACTCTGAAGGCCATCATTAGTGATTTAAATTTGATGCGAGCAGCTAAGGGTAGCCAATGCAACTCAACTAATAGGGGCGTGACGTGCTCTTTTAGGCTGGTTGAAAACCAGGCGTGCTGCAGCATTCTGGATCATCTGTAGCGGTCTCACAGCACAGGCCGGAAGACCTGTCAGGAGGGCGTTGCAATAGTCAAGATGGGAGATTACTAACGTCTGAACAAGGAGCTGTGTTGCATGTTGAGTTAGGTTTGGCCTAATCTTCTTTATGTTGAATAAGGAGAAGCGGCACGATCAAGCTACAGCGGTAACGTGCTCTGCGAAGGTCAGCTGGTCATCAATCATGACACCCAGGTTTCTTACAACCTTGGTGGGAGCCACTGATAGGGACTCTAGCTTGATGCTGATGTTGTGGAGAATAGCTTGCTTGGCTGGAAGGACCAGCAGTTCATTTGTGGATAAATTCAATTGGAGGTTGAACATTGTGTGTGTGTGTGTGTATATATATATATATATATATATATATATATATATATATATATATATATATATATATATATATATATATATATATAAACAAAAATATAAACGCAACTTTTGTTTTTGCTCCCATTTTTCATGAGTTGACCTCAAAGATCTAAGAACACTGGGATTTTATTGTTTTTTACATTTTTCATTAATTTATATTTACAATTATATAGCAACTTTCTAAACACCCAACACTGTACAATCAATACTCTACAGAAAAACATTCCACTCAACATTCAATCTACACACACACACACTGGTGAGAAGCAGCAGCCAAACGCACACAGTGTCCTCTCAGACAGGAACGATCAAAGGACCTCGTTGGGCACTAGGACTTGGGGGTTCATTCAGGACAGAACACCAATCCATATCTGGGCACACATACAAATACAGACATTCATTCACATACACACTCTTTCGCTCAGGACAGTGTTTTAGAGGAACTAATTAACCTAATCTCCATGTTTATGGACAGTGGGGGAAACCAGAGACCCCTGAGGAAACCTACACACACACACTGGGAGAACATGGAAACTAAATGTCAGCAAGTTTGATTCCTGAAAGACAGTGGAGAGCAGCTTGTCTTCTAATATTTCTGTTGACTGAATCTTCCACTATTAACTCAGATGGTGTGAGACACTGCACAGTAAATTCACCAGTGTTAAATCAACACTATTAGTGTTAAATGAACACTGTTAGTGTAATGATTTAACACTCTCAGTGTCAAGTTAACACTAATGGTGTTGATTTAACACTGGTGAATTTACTGTGTGCAGTAAAACACTGTGGAGGATCTGTCCAGATGAATGTGGAGGAAAGATTGTTGGGCTCTGAAATTCAGAGAAAGCAGATTCTGCAAAAAGTACTGCTCACTGTGTGATATTTCAGAAAAGTGTTATTTAAGAAATACAGTATGTTACTAAAGTGAGAGGCAAAAACTGAGTTGTGACTACCAACACTATGACTACCATTTATTAATATGTTATTTAACCCCTTCAACTCCGCAGTCTGAATGTCTGAATGCGTCTGTGAGCTCCGTATACCGTTAGAAAGCGCAGATCCTACCGTTTCTAAATATAGCGCTCTCATCGCGGTGCTGTGAAGCCTCTGGGAGTAATCCAGTGTGAAAAACCACCTAAAAATCAAGGCGCTCCTTCAAAATCTGTGTGTTATGTTCTTGTCATGAAAGATTCTAATGATATTCACTATAATCATAAATGAAGACGCTGCAAAGGGAAAAGAAAGACGGTGTTTACTTTCAGTTTCGTTTTGACTCACAATGTCTCTGGGCAGAAAAATATGAGTCATCAGCAAAAACATATTCCTATTATTGATTTATAGTTTTTCAAAGTTTTTGTAGGTTTCACATCAAATAATATTGCATTAGATCAACAAATATAAACTAAAAAGCTTAAATAATTCTTTATTTTGTGTTTTCTAAATAAACAAGTATTATTTCATCATATTTTTAAAACATTATAATAATAATAATAATAATAATAATAATAATAATAATAATAATTGTAATTACTATCACCAGCTGAGAAAACTGCCAAAGTACCAAAATAATTTTTATTTGTTGGGATATTGTCCATATTTGCCCTGAACTACATTCCTGAAAGTCTGGGCCTGCTGTGACTATCAGAGCTTCATCAGTCATACATCCCAGAGCTTAGAATATCAAGAAAAATATGTCCGTCTGATGCTACAAATTTATTTTGTCACAGAATTATGCCATGTAATAAATTAGCATCAAAAATGCTTATGTTTTCAACTAACAGACACCTCACACTAACAATCTGTGTCAAGATATCTGATGTGGGAGTATGATTTCAAGGCTATACATTGAGAAATATAAAAAAAAAAAAAGCAGGCGCTTGGTAAAATTTTGGTCAAAACATGACAAATTTATAGAAAAATTTACTTATCGGTCAGCATGAAAACCTCAAGTGATTACATATTTGAGTAGCCAAGGGTCTTCAGAAAATAAAACAACACATTGAATATGGCTATGTCACATAATTACTGTTTAAATGCAACTGAAAGAGGCACTGAAAAAAAAAGCTGAATGACAAAATAGCTATATACATAGGGTCCACACAAGAGGATCTAACATTCAAAATACAGCACAATTTATACAAATTACATTACATTACATTAGTGCAATATGCCAGGAAGTAATAAGTGCATTAAAGAAAGACTTTCAGTGCAAGAGATACTCTCGGAAGAGCTGGGTCTTCAAGGATTTCTTGAATGCGGAAATTTCTAAGCACCACTTAATGGACCTCCATGAATATTTCACATTATTTTAGTTACTGACATATATAAGCATGAATTAAAATGGAAATAGCTGCTTAATTTGCTTTAAAACTGACAATTTTATTAAACTGACGGAGCTCGCTACGGAAATTCTTGAACGCAACCGTGACGTCACTGGTGGACAAAAGCTGAACAACGCCGCGGTAAAACACCGTTATGACTGACTGTTATGACAGTATCTAGCTAAATAACCAACATTATTCATGACAATAGCCTAGCAATAAGCTAAACTCAAATTTAGAGGTACCGTTATTCTTGTAAATGTGATCGAAGTCGAACTCGAATTCATCCGACACTATAAACCTCCGTAATGCAGCTACGTAGCCGAGTATAATCTGAGCCACAGAGTTTAGCGAGTCAAGCTAACGTTAACTAACACCAACTAAAACAGGCGAAGTGAGTGTCCTTACCCTGTTTACCTCCATGTTACAGAGGCTCTTGAACACCTTTCGTTGGTGTCCTTACATGCCCATATTGTTGGAAAAGCACCAGTGAAATGAGCTACAGATAACGGAGTGAGCGGATGGTCCTTTCCTAAGTGCCCGTTTAAAATTGACAAATCTAGTCCATTTTCTGGATATTTTGGGATCTTTGGGCCATTTGTGCACAGATGTCCCACTGTACATTGAATTATTGCAGCCAAAAACAACACACCTTTTCGTCATTTTGCATTAAATTAAGTGCAACTTTTAGAGTTGTTGTCCACCATCTACATCATCATGTTTTCTGACCATCAATAAACACAAGTTAGGAACTCAAATTACACTGTATGTATTTGTTTGACACTTTCATATAGCTGCTGCTTAGCCTTTAAGAATACGAAGATAAAGGAAAGCACTGAAAACAAACATTTATTCACTGACAGTATTTATGTCATTATCAGTTAAAATGGACATCTTTATTGTATTGTTCTCAGTCACTGAACAAACCTAAAGCAGCAGTGAAGTGGGTCTCTGATTTTATGTCTTTAATTTGAAAATAACTTTACTATCATTAAATCAACTGTGTTAGTCAAAACAATAATATGTTTCATGTAAATCAGACCTATATTAAAATATCAATCTTTAACTTCATAGACATTACTCAATAATCTTTACAATGTCCATTCACCTCAGTTGTACAGTTGGACAGCTGTTGTTTTTAAACACTGTTGAAACATTCCTGATCAATTTAATCACCTAGAAAAAATAATCTAATTAATTCATTCATTATCTGTAAGCGCTTATCCAGTTCAGGGTCGCGGTGGGTCCAGAACCTACCTAGAATCATTGGGCGCAAGGCAGTAATACACCCTGGAGGGGGCGCCAGTCCTTCACAGGGCAACACACACACCTACAGACAATTTTGAGTCACCAATCCACCTACCAACGTGTGTTTTTGGACTATGGGACGAAACCGGAGCACCCGGAGGAAACCCACGCGGACACGGGGAGAACACACCAAATTCCTCACAGACAGTCACCCAGAGCGGGACTCAAACCCATAACCTCCAGGTCCCTGGAGCTGTTTGACTGCGACACTACCTGCTGCACCACTGAGCTGCCTAAATAGTCTAATTAATTAAATAAACACTGAAATCTAACAGGGGCGCCTCCAAGACCAGGACTGGGAATACATGATTTAACTGAAATGATTTATGTAAATACTATGCCTACACTATGAAGTAAATACTATACATTAGAAATACAAACATTTTATTTTAACATTATTTTACAGAAAAACCTAAACCTGAACTCACATCAAGCCGTAAAGGACCTGCACTGAGAGGACAGCCAGTGGTTCTGTTCTGTGAGCTGGGTCAGTCTGCTGGATGGAAGTTTTACTGGTCCAAACACACTCTCAACTCAGAGAATGAGACCTGCACTGAGACACACTTCTACACCATCAGCTCTGTCAGTGACTCTGATGGAGGACAGTACTGGTGCAGAGCTGGGAGAGGAAACCCACTCTACTTCACCCACTACAGTGATGCACTCTGGGTAAACGTTACTGGTGAGTCAAACACTGTCTGATAAGACAGTGACACTGAACATATAAACTGCAGGAAGAAAGGGTTATATAGCATCATATTAGTACTTGATGTATTTACACAGAGTCATACACATTGCAATCAGCTTTTAACGTGCGGTACAGTTTGTATTAACACAACATGGACACTTGAGAATTGGTAGAAAATAAAAACATTTGTTTTGGTTCTGTTGACAAGCTTCAACGAGGCTTTGAAATGGGTCTCTGTTTAAGAGAAATTATTTCAGATCATGTGAAAATAATAATGTTCTAATGGTTTATATTTGTGGGAATAAAAAGCCAAGTGTGTGCAGCAGACTAGAGACAGATGAGCTGCTGTCTGAACACAAACACACAACAGTCTTTCTAATGTTTATAATATACAGACCTAGATTTTAAAGCAGTCTTTACCATTTTATCTGCTATTAGTAAAATATTTCTCAGGCTTTTCTGCTGATGTGCATTTCCCTTTCACATGTTCATTCACAATGTGTTTTTTTTAATATACAACCCCAAATTCAAATAATTGGACAGTGTGTAAATAAGAACAGAATGCGATTATTTGCTAATCTTACAGACCCATATTTTATTCAAAATAGAACATAGAACACAAGTGAGACATTTTACCATTTCATGAAATGTATTAACTCATTTAGAATTTCGATGGCAGCAGCACAATGCAGAATTGGGTACAGGGCCACGTCTACCACTGTTCACCATCTCCTCTTCTTTAAATAACTGTTTGTAAATGTCTGGGAAGTGAAGAGACCAAATTCTGGAGTTTGGGAGAGGAATGTTTCCCCATTCTTGTCTGATGTAGGATTCTAGCTGCTCAACAGTCCTGAGTCGTCTTTGCTAGATTTTTTTGTTTCATGAAGCACTAAACTTTTTCCGTTGGTGAAAAGTCTGGACTTCAGGTGGACAGTTCCGCACCTTCAAAACTCTTCTTTTGTGAAGCCATGCTGTTGTGATGGGTGCAGTATGTGGTTTAACATTTTCTTGCTGAAATTCTTTAATTTTCTTGCAAGGCCTTCCCTGAAAGAGACTTTGTCTGGATGGGAGTATATGTTGTTCTAAAGCCTCTATACACTGTTCAGCATTGATCAGGCCTAGATGTATAAGCCCACACTATAGGAACTATTGCAATCCCACATTATCAGAGATTCAAGCTTTTGAACTGTGCGTTGATAACTAGCTGGATGATCCCTCTCCTCGAGTCCACATGACACAACACTGGTAGTGTTGAAAAATAATTTCAAGTTTTGATGACAACAGAACTGTTTTCAATTTTGCCTCCATCCATTTTAAATGAGCTTATAGGAAGCATTTCTGGATCGTGTTGACATAGAGCTTCTTTGCATGATACAGGTTTAACTTGCTTTTGCGGATTGCCGTCTGAGGACCCAAAGATCATAAGCATCCAGTATTTACCATCTGCCATGTTCCCTCTAGATTTGGATGAAGTTTAAACATCTTTGCAATTTTATTTTACGGAAGATCTGAAATATTTCACAATTATTAGATGTAGTTTCTCACAGATAGGTGAACCTCTGCCCATTTTTGCTTTTGAGAGACTCTGCCTCTCTAAAATGCTCTTTTTATACCCAGTCATGTGACCTAGTTGAAAATTGTCCCTGCAGCTATTTATCTATTTTAATAGTAGCACTTACTTTTTCAGCCTTTTGTTGCCCCACCTCAAATTTTGTGAGAAGTAATGTTATGTGTAATTATTTGTCATTTTACAACGAAATGTGTCTTCCGCATTTAACCCTTCTGTGGCAGTGAACACACACACACACACACACACACACACTAGTTGCTGTGAACACACCCAGAGCAGGGGCAGTCATCCCTGGTGCCTGGGGAGCATTTTGGGGTTCAGTGCCATGCTCAAGGGTACTTCAGACATGGGTGTCCTTGTTGGTCCTGGGGATTGAATCGGCAACCTTCCGGTACCAAGCCTGGTCCTCTAACCATTAGGCTAAAGCTGCCATTGAGGTAAAATGTCTCACATTCAACATCTGATATGTGTTCTATGTTCTATTGTAAATATATTTCTGTGAAATTTGCAAAATTTGTTTTACATTTTACACAGCATTCCAACTTTTTTGGAATTGGAGATGTATATAATCTAAAATGAATAGTGATATATTTATAAGTAAAAAAAATATTTAATTTTAGCTCATTATAAGAGATTTATGGGGCAATATTAGAGTTTATAAATATGCTTACAAAGCATTATAACAATTTGCACACAGTTATAAAAACATTTATGAATGTTTATAAACATTATTATAAAAAAAAATCGACTTTTGCGCTACTTTTATTTTCTTAAAAAACACCCTGATTTGCCGAGCCCTACCTAACAGCAGCTTCTGGGGTAGAACCACTTATAAGACCTTTAGAGTAAGAAGCCTTAATTAAGGCTTCTTTTTGCAGTGGCCCCCATTTCATCTACTTTCCTGCATTAATGATGTGCTATGTCACTGATATAAGACATATCATTTGTGCAGCATTAGGTAAGAATATGTTTAGCAGCTTGTTGTATTTTCACTTTTTCAGCAACGTCTCAAGGTGTTTCTCTGGTGGTCAGTCCCAGCAGAACTCAACACTTTAGTACTGACCCTCTCTCACTGAGCTGTGAGGGACAGAGGGACTCTACTGGATGGAGAGTGAGACGATACACACACAGTGAGAAGGTGTCAAATTGTTCATCAGTTACAGGATCTACCTGCAACATCAGCTCCCTCTCCACATCCCACACTGGAGTGTACTGGTGTGAGTCTGAATCTGGAGCAGGCAGTGAACCTGTCAACATCACAGTGCACAGTGAGTCTAATTTATTCTTACTACTAATAAGAGACCAAAAATCTAGTCAGATATTTCAAAGATGTAGTAATAGCACATGACCAGTTAAATATAGTGCTATAACATAGAAAACACTGCAGATAATGCTGTTTTCATGTCTAAAATTAACAGAAGGAAAAATATTAGACATTTTTCCCACTCAGCCTCTCATTAGTGTCCACAACACTGACCTTAGTAATGTTTCCCAATTAAAAAATACAGTGATCTACCACATTACTAGAAAGATATTAACACTCTACTGTCCCATATACTGTATCAGCTTCAAAACGCTCTTCAACTTCAATACATATCATATTAAGGGAGCTTTCCTGTTCTATAAAAGCACAACAATTCACTCTAAAGACAATTGCAGCAATATCATACAACACCTGCAGTGAACAAACTGCACTTTTCAGTTTGACTGGAGAGCCTCTACAGATTTCTTCATGCATTTTACTATGCATTTTTTTTTAGCTTTTTTGTCGTTCCTACAGATGGTTCTGTAATCATGGAGAGTCCTGTTCATCCTGTGACTGAGGGAGACTCTCTGACTCTACGCTGTTTATATCGTGACCCAAAGCCCTCAAACCTCACAGCTGATTTCTATAAAAATGGATCACTCCTCCAGACCCAGACTACAGCAGAGATGACCATCCACACTGTCTCACAGTCAGATGAAGGTCTCTACCACTGTAACAACTCACAGAAAGGAGAGTCACCAAAGAGCTGGGTCTCAGTCAGAGGTGAGAAAACAACTGGGTTTAATTTGAATCCTGCTGCTACAATTAAGCTTACAAGTGCTGAAATGCAAATTAATGTACCTTTTTGTCTTAGCTTCTGGATCAAAAATGTTAATCATTGGAGGAGCAGTGGGACTGAGTTTGTTCCTGCTCATCATCATACTAAGCATATTTCTGTGCCACAAAAAGAAAGGTTTGTTGATCCAAATTTGTACGCTTCTCTTACAACGCTAAAGGCATTTGCTGACAATGTTTTCATGGGACATCAGCTATATTTATCTAATTTACTGCAGCATATTAATCCTACAACGAATGTACATTTGCAATGTTTACAACTGGTTTACTCTGAGGATACCTAACATTTGTCTTCCTCTAAAGGGACCCCAAAGAGCACCGATCTGGCATCAGAACCGAGTCAGAATACTGCATCCACACCACTGCAGAATGGTCAGTTTCCATCACCAAAAAACCTAGTTTTCACACTAGTCAGCCATTTTCACCAAAATATATTAATGTTTTTACAGGCGGTGATCAAGTGTATGCCAATGCTGACACAGTGGGAAACACAAACACAGGTACAGTTCATTTCAATACTTTAACAATTCTTGTTTTAAAATGACATTTCTGAGGAGTTCTCTTTAATTAAATTAACTGACTTACTCTGTTCCAGATGATTCCGCAGATGCATCTAGTGATGTAACTTATGCACAAGTTACTTTTAATAAAAAAGCAGCAAGAGGAAACGGTAAGCATAGTGTATCTTCAGTTACTAACATCTGTTTTCTCTTCTATTATCATCTTTGTGTAAAATGATTTCTGTTTTGGACGTTTCAGTGCGAAGTGAAAATGAAAAGCCCTATTCCCAAATTGAGATGAAAAACTTAAAAAGTCACAGCAAAGGTAAGCGACAAGTACACAGACACATCCAGGAAGAGGGAGCTAGAGTGCCTGCACTTTTGGCCTCAAATTTTAATCATATTAATAATATTTTATGTGAACTGCAGCATTTTCCAGAATCCATTTCAGAGCGTAACATCTCAAATGCCTTGTAGTGAAGTTGTAGCATCTTTGAAGATCTTATTTAGTAACTCTGACCTGTCACAGATATCCTGGAAATCCCTCTAAAAACGTTTTACATTACATAATACTGTTAATACCATTGTAAAGACTACTAACTTACTAAAGACAACTGTTCAGTAAAAAAAAATCATGCAAAGTTTTGTGGAGCTCTTAAATACCACTGAGACTGCAGTTTTTACACATTCAGCATCATATGACTATTTTGCACTGCCATTTTGAACATCTATGTGCACAGACCTGTTATTAGAGTAATTAAAAAGTACCCGTAACACTGTTTATGTGAAAAGTTTTAAATAATTAACATATTGTTTGTCCCTTAATTAATTGTATGAATGTTGTTGTTTTTTTATTATAAATTAAATAGATGATGCCATACCTGCACCAAATGACACAGTTTACGCACAGATTCTGGCAAAAAACAATAAACTCAAAGGTAAATCTAAATCAAACTTTTGCAAAATATATTTCATTTAGTTAAAATTATATATATATAATAATAATATTAATATTAATCTGTGTACTCTACGTTTTCCTATTTAAACAGTGGCATGATATTGGTTATGAAAATTATTTATGTTGGCTGATCTACTGGTCAGTCTCTAAAACTGGTGTAGTTTAATGGAGTGTATTGTACGCTGTAGTATTATGCACTGAAATGACTGATAGTAGAATGCAATGGAACTAATGTAAAATTTTTCTTTTAGGTTCTGAAGCCAAACCCAGTCAAAATGCAGTGTATGCTGACATTGATCTGAAAGGCAAGAAGACAGCAAAGAAAAATAAGACCAAGGGTAAGAACGTTTGTACATATTGTCTATTTGAAAATACTTTATATTTTGCTTTACTGTATAGTAATAGAAAAGCTATTGTGGGAGAGGTTCTTTTAAATAAAACTTTCATGTTCTGGCTTTTAGAGAAAAGCAGTGTGGGTGCCGATACTGTCTACTCAGAACTAAAGCAGAACACAGGTAAAATAAACAAGTCATTAAAGTGCTGGTGATTTGTACAAGAACCATAAATAGCCTTTTGTGCAAAAGTACCTTGACTGACTGTGTCTTTTTGAAAGTTATATAGATTCTGTGTGTTTTACAGTAGCATGATTTGTTTTGTTTTAAGGAGAAACTGCATAAAGATTTATAAAGTCTAAGCGTGAGTTAGTAAACAGAGATGCATTCACAATGCTTTAATACTGTATGGTGCAGGTTGAAATGTAATGCATAGTATGAAAAACACATTAAAAATGTAATTATTTGTGCAATCCCTGTGAGGTTTGTCAGCACATTATAAACGTACCTCTCCTGAGCATTTTAACTTAACAGGAATTTAAATTGGCTGTCACACCCATTCAGTAATATTCATTTATTCATTCATTCATTGTCTGTTTGTAAGTGTGTAAGCACTTATCCAGTTCAGGGTTGTGGTGGGTCTGGAGCCTACCCAGAATCACAATAGTGTTTGTCTCTTAATTGATTGTATGAATGTTTTTTTTATTATTATTATAAATTAAATAGATGATGCCATACCTGCACCAAATGATGCAGTTTACTCACAGATTTTGGCGAAAAACAAGAAACTCAAAAACAAAGGTAATTCTAAATCAAACTTTTGCAAAATATATTTCATTTAGTTAAAAAATGTGTTATCTGTATACTCTATTTTCCTATTTAAACATTTGCATGATATTGGTTATGAAAATGTACATTATAAACCTGGAAGGGCAGGGAATATTAATGTTGGCTGATTACTGGGTGCATGGCGGGAATACACCCTGGAGGGGGCGCCCGTCCATCACGTTGTGACACACACTCACATATTCACTCACACCTATGGACACTTTTGAGTTGCCAATCTACCTACCAACGTGTGTTTTTGTACCATGGGGGGAAACCGGAACACCTGGAGGAAACCCACGCGGACACAGGGAGAACTCAGTAATATGTCTGCAATAACTCTTGCCTGAACAGAATTAAAAATGTAAGATTTATAAAATATAATATACTCTCACTAAACAAAAATCTCTTCTCTTAAAGGTCCATGAAGAAAGCTCTATAAGGAATTCTAAAGACAATGTTGTGGGTCTCCAGGAAGCTCATCCATGAGTTGCATCTTGCTGCTCCTTGCCACGTGAGCAGTTTCTTGTTTAAAAATAAAATCTGGTTTCTCATTGTGATCATTTTTACACTGGTCAGAATAATTTATTTTCAGTTGATATTACTGAAATAATATATTTGAACATAATCCACACAATGCACATCATGAAGATTATGGGAAAAACATATTGAAGGGGTATTTTCATAGTCTTTTTTTATTTTTTACAAATTGTAAATATTGATTTGAAGTCAAATGTGTCTCTTACTCATTTTGTTGATTGTAATAGGACGTTAAGGACTGTTTAATATTTTGAACTCTTTGACTGGATCAGCCAGGGATACTATAGTGACAGTGTATTTGAAGCTCTGTAATTCAGCAAGTGCTTTCTTGTTATACTCTGTACAACAGTGACAACTAAAGAGAAAACTCTGGTTGCATCACAACTATACATCTCATAATTGAAATTGTTTGAAATGATTGTGTTATGTGTATTAATGTATGATTAGCTGTGTTTGCTTTTATTAATCTAATTTTCTAATGTATACAGTTTAGTTATGAGAGTTTATATTATAACCAATTTGTTATTATAATATTTATTTTACTTTCCCATTCCCGTTTACAGTATTTGTGTGCACTGATGAGATGTCTTTATAAATTAACAATTTATTTTAGTGTTGTTGTTTAATTAACCATAATTTTATATACAAGGGGTGTTCAGTGTGTTCTCTGTATAATCAACTAATCCTAAACCCAGATAAAGCTTATAAGTCAAAACATGCTTGGCATCCAAATTCATTCATTCATTTGTTTGTGACCGCTTATCCAGTTCAGGGTTGCGGTGGGTCCGGAGCCTACCCAGAAGAATCGGGCAAGGCAGGAACACACCCTGGTGGGGGCATGAGTGCTTCACAGGGCAACACACATTCACTCACACTTTTGAGTCACCAATCCACCTACCAACGTGTGTTTTGGACCATGGGAGGAAACCAGAGCACCTGGAGGAAACCCACGTGGACACAGGGAGAACACACCGAACTCCTCACAGACATTCACCCAGAGCGGGACTTGAACCCTCAACCTTATCTCTTAAATTTTACCGCTAATAAAATGTATTGTTTTAAAAGCTTTGAGTAAGGAGCCATTTCCAATACCACCACTAGTTTGGATATATAAACTAGTGGTGGTATTGGAAATGGTTTCTTGCTCAAAACTTTTAAAACAATGACATCCGGTGGTTAAAAGTAAGAACATCACATATCATTGGGTAAAGTTTAGGATTTTTCCAAGAATACCATGACTTTTAAATAATGATTAGTTTATGAGTAAAAAGTAAGTAATAACATGTTTCTTAGTAAAACATTTAACCTTATAGAAATGTTATTTATCATAAAAATCCTTCAACATTTCTTTACATTTTATTATATTAAAATTACATCTTTAAATAATTATTACACTGAGCAAGGAATGGTAGCCAAAAGTTTGGGAAACACTCCATGCCAGCTGGGACAGTGGGGCAACTGGAAAAATACCAAAAATACCAATAGTAAATTGTTGCATAGAAACATGAACCAGAGGCAACCAGTACAATACCAATGAGTCTGTGAAATGCAAAGTGTTTACATTGTTTATTTAACTGTAGAATATTTAATGTTTTCCTTTAGTTTAGCTTTGCAGATTTATACAACATTACTAAAAGTGAAATATTGGAACAAAAATATCAGTTCATGATGCAACATATTCATTCATTCAACCTGTGTACTTCATCTTGATGAGGGTGAATCTGGAGCCTCCGCAGAATCACTGGGAACAAGTAGAAACACATGGACAGAGCTGATCCAAAGCATGACCAATAAAGTATGAACTTCAGTAGGATATAATAAATCTTTGCTGTTTCTCAGCTGCTGCAATAGATTATTCATTTTTATGTCTAAACTAAACATGAATTTCTCTGAATTTTCATGATTAATGCAGCCAGGAGTAATGACTGACAGTCTTGACATCTTCACTAAAGTGGTGGGGCTAAAAGGTCTCCAGAGAAACACTTATTTTACAGATGTGTCCAACAATTATTACAATTGAACACCTGTAATTAAGTGATGGTGCTAAAAGCAGTGGTGGAGTTCCAATCAAAATCAGTAAGTAAAAATGCCTCTTCTAGGCCGCCCCAGTAGGCAGTCCAGCAAACACAAAAATGACAACTATATTTAGCTCAGAATATTTAATTAAGCTTAAAATCAAGAACCCAAGAGAAACTGTTGACACTCAGACCATACTCTGGGATAAAGGAAATAGAGGATCTTATTTTTCCCCCATATACCTAATATGCCCAAGACATATAATGGAATGTATGTACACCAAACAAATTCAAATAATACGCAAAAATACAAAACATCCCATTTTTTCCCTTTTTGCAGATGAACACATTTTTAAAAGATCTTTACAAATATTAAAATAATTTAAAATTACTGCAATGAAATGTCATTAAAAACAGAGCACACACACTAGTGTTGTTAGATTTTTATTATTTTTTTTACATTCTTCAGTCTGAGATATAACTGATATAACTCTTAGTGAGGTAAGTATTGATGAGTCTTAGTTAGCTGCATGTACTGTAATGACATTAAGTGAATCATTGGCACCGTATACAAGATCTGAGTTTGTCTTATTGTGTGATCTTAACTGGGATATGTTCAGACCTCTGGACAAAATAATACAGCAGTTTGACTCAGTTTGAGTGTGAATCTTCATCAAATTATACATCACATCTTACCAGATGCAATCATAATTCTCCAGATAAGGCTACTTTAATTGATATGGTTCGTAAAAATTCCCCATATATGTATAATTCTGGGGTATTCTGTAATGATCTCAGTGATCACTGTTTCATTGCTTGTGTACGTAAGAGCCATGTATCAAAAGTGCCTGCAAGAAAGTGAAAAAATAGGAATTTTAAACACTTTAATGACCAAGCTTTCATACATTACTTGGCTGAGGCACAGAATAAATCTAATTCCTACTGTGAATGAAGCATGGAGAGCATTCAGAGGATGTTTAGTGCTGTAATTAACAAACATGCTCCTGTCAAAAACATTCGCAAAAAAAAAAAAAAAATTGAATTAGCCCTTGGTTCTCTCCTGATCTAAGTATATGGTTGCGACAAAAGAATGCTTCTTGGCACAAAGCTCATTTATAAGGATCTCAATCGGGCAAAACTACTTTCCATCAGATTCTAAATAAGGCTACCCAAATCAGTGCGGCGATTGTCGCTGTGTCTCTGACCAAGAGGAAGAAGAGGAATGCCAGCGGCTGCAGTGCTACAGGCCTGCGTCTGCAGTGCTCCAGGAAGCCCGCACCAGAAAGCATCGCTTGTCAGTGACATACTCCCATCTCCAGTCCATCTCTACAGATACCTAAGGTCACTTACATACATTTCATAGCTCAGGAGTGATGCTGAATCGTTGCTAGGATAAACTATAGCCTTTTTAAAATTTAGGGTAATTATCATCGAGAAATTCCCTCATTTATTAATCTCCCTGCTCCCGCATGTATTGCTCTAATCCATTTCATTATATGAATGTATAATCAATATTCATGATTTTATATTACAATTAATAAATCAGTTATGTGATAAAAACAATCCTTGGTCATTTGTTTATGTGTGCACCTTTCTTTTACATAATTATTACTTTTAGTTCAGATTCAATTTCAGAGCCAAGAACCTACAGCGGGTCAATGAGCATAATTAATTAATAATAATTCATTCTAGCTAATTCTGCTATATAATATGTAAAGTCATCTAACATGATGACCTAAATGTCCAAGCTAACACTGGACAGGTAAAGACAATACATATTATTTAATGGCTCCCAAACATGGAGCTTAACAAAATGAAATATTAATTATTAATTATCACTGACTCCGCTATGCAGTATTTATGCAGCCGCAACGTGGGGCATAGTTATTTTACTGCAGCACTCAAAGCTTCAAGCTGATTTTGTTAAAATATTACATTATAGAGTGTTATTAGCTGAAAATGTGTTTAACTGTGGTCATGACTGTGCTTTAGTGCAGAAGAACTATCCTGTAACATACTGTTCTTATCAGTGACCAGCTGAAAAATGCTCAGAAGGCCTTAACTCAAGTAGCAGAATATTGTTAAAGAAACACAAGAGGACCATTTAAGACAGAGATTCAATTTGATAGTCTGCATTGATTGAATGTTTCATGATGGATAAATTAGAACCAATTTAAAAATGACTTGGAAATACAACTTGTTTCACCGTCTCTCATTCAAAGTTTAGAAGTTTTCTTTCTCCTGTAAAATTTGTGTAAACAACTGATTTTTTCTCCCCTTATTTGATTTGGTGTTATATTGTATTTGTTGATGAATTCTCTCTGCTGCAGGTGTGTGTGTGTGTGTTTCGTCTGAGGAGAACACAGTGATAGAGCACAGAGATACTGGGAGATCCCTCACTTTACCTCTCAGATATCCAAAAGAATCAGTCTCAATAGCAAGGTGGAAATTTAAAGAAGATATCATTGCTACGTATAGAAATGGAAAAGTTACTATAAATAAACAGCTACACTTCAATGGAAGGTTAAAGGTGGGCAGTGATCATCTTAGTGTAGAAGTGACCAATCTTCAACTCCAAGACTCTGGAATGTACACCACTGTAGCAGATAAACCTGGAGGACAATATCGAATGAAGACCATCAGTCTGACAGTCCATGGTGAGTACTTCTGAGAAAGACAATGAAGTTGAACAGATGTTTTTTAAAAGTCAACCTCAGAAGTGTAACAAGTTATTTCCCATGTCCAAGTAGGACGATATGTTAATGCACAGCCACTAGGATTGCAGTCTGTATACGCTTTAAGATTTTAAGGGAGAAAGATTTATTTTTAAATAAATAATTGTAATGCTCTTTTTGGTACTATTTTTCCACCTGTACATTTTTAATAATTACGTAGAATCATTGGAGAAATTGATTAATTGATCACTCATTTAAAAGTATTTACTATATAGTTTTACTATATTCTATCTATATCAGAGAACCATAAGACGAAGGAATCATTTAGAGCCCTTTTTTTCTGAGTCATTTTGTTTTAATTACGTAAAATGGCCACCCCATTAGAAGACACTCAACACTCAGGAGGTGACTTTAAGCCTTGTGTTTGTGTGTGGCCAATAGATGCATTTTCATAACAGGTGTCTACAAACATTTGGACATAATATGTATGAACACAAATAATTGCAGTATTTATCTTTAGAATGTGACAGCTTATGTAAATTCCCTATTTATTCTGGTCAAAATTGATTTTCTCTGAGGGAGGATCTTAAAAGTTAAGCTTTTTGTAAGTATGAAATTGTAACTTCAGACTCAAATTTCTCATCTCACAGGCAATAGTGAAAATACAACAAACTACAGTCTGCTAAAATACAAATCTCTAAAACTTAGGGGTAGAATGTCTATGTACTTTTGATTTGTCATGACATACAGGTTAAAGTGCTCATGGAAAAGGTCCCTAAATGCATTGCCATATGTTCTCTATTAGAATCAACTGTAGACTGTTTGTTAGCTCTCACCACCCTGAAAGAAAAGATGTTTAGGTGGCCAGGAATCTACTGACCAAACACAGTGTTACTACATTCTTAGATCTGTGAGAGCAGAAGTAGTTTGATTTCTAAATGTAGACACATTTCTGAAGACGAGTCCTCATTCTGTAGGAAAGGTAGACACCAAGGGTCTAAGCTGATTTTCTAAGGGGGAAAATGAATGCAATATTTAAACAATTGTTGCTGTTGCGTAAACCTAATTCCTTTTGCTACTCAAATGTTTCTCCTTCAGTTATTACTGGATTCTCTGAAATATGAGGCCACCAAAGAGTGTTAGTTAAAAATTGAGTATCTGGTGTTACAGGATGGTAAAAATGTGGACGGTAGCTCAAAATGAGGGTGGTCTTTATGACGTTTGTTTCTGTTCTGTGTCTTTAAAAGTTGGCTCTAATGTTCATGTGCATTTAAGAGAGCCACAGGGAGGGGGCACTGTGAGAGCTCACTGACTACTGATGTCACAGTCTGAAATCGGGTGGAGAAAAGCACAAGCCCAGTAGCCCACCGTAGTGTTAGTTTAGCACTGAGTTTGGGTTATAAAAGAGAGAGGAAGAAAGCTGTAAACTATGATGGAGATTTAGGGCCATGGCGTTGAAAAAAAAAATAAGATTCTGAAAATAAACTCAGAATTCTGAGAATATTCTCTGAATAATTCACTGCACCTATAGTGGGGCAGACACAGTGTAATTGAGGAATGCAGTGTGATGCTGAAGTCATACTATGGTATAGATTTCAGGAATAAACACTTCTCTTCCACATCAGGACCAGATTGTGATTAGTATTTAAACCCTTAATCGGTGCACGAACCCATGGCCTGTAGTTTCACATGATACAATTAATGATCACAAAAATGATAGATCCAGAGCGAGGGGAACTCCGGTGTGCCCACGAGGCTCCATCGTGTTACGGCTCGGACAATAAACTAAAGCCTTATGCATCAGTCAGGGGCTGCACTGACGGGGTTGTCATGGCGTGTGGATGCGTTTAATAAATAATTCTGTTCACTTCACTGACTGCTTCTTTCACAACTCACTCATGGCACACAGACTGTGAGTCTGTCTGTGTACATATTATAATAAATAATAACCCAAACAGTTTTTCTAAATATTCTGATTATATTCTCTAAATGATACAGACATTTTTTACAGAGATTTTTTCTCAGAATTATGCCGAGAATATTCAGAATCTTCTTTTTTTTTTTCCAACGCCATGGCCCTAAAACTCCATCCTAGTAAACATTCTCAGAAAATCCTTCCCTCGACTTTGTGCTCACTAGTGATGGCAAAAGGAGGCTTCATGAACCAATGGGGCGTTCCAGTCCAAAGGTTCACCAAAAGGTTCATTACCCAAAGCCTCATTGATTCGTTCTCACTAGTGACACCTGCTGTGCAAAGGAATATATGACAGACTAAATTAACCTTCAGCTATGTTTAAATTTTATTTATGGAATGTCTGTTTAAAATGAATTATTTTTGCCTCTCTGCCTGTTTGCATGGAAATAATAATTGAATGCGATGTTTTTGATGGTGAACACTGAAAATAAATACACCAATATGTACACTGACACCGAGTGCAAAAGTGCCTTTGGAACTGGGAGTGAAACATGGTAAACTGCAACAGAGCAGTATGGAGAAAGGGACCAATATAACTTAAATTAATTATTACTTTAAAAAAGAAATAAAACTTAAGTAGGTCGGGGTTAAGGCGATCTCTTTTCTCTCCTCATCCCTGATCTCCTCAGCCTTAGAGAACAGAGAATACCCTTTCACTGAGGAGGCCGGAGTGCATAAAAATGACGCCTTGTTTCAAATGTCACATCACTAGTGCTCACAGGTATATGGCTTTATCCTCTAAATATGTATGTTTTGAGCCTCAGTTCGCTGAAAAATGTGCTGTGGAATTAGTCTATTAGTGCCAGCTGTGCTTTTAAACAGTGTCTTATTTCACTTATTTTTCAAACTTTTCTGTTCCTTCAGCACCAGTTACTGAAATTAGTTCTCTCAGAAACACGTTTTTATCGTACACGTGTGTCGGCGCACACTATCGGGCTGTGTTTAGCTAAATTCACTCAACTTTGTGCTCAAAGATATAAGGCTCAGCACAGCCTGCCAGAGCAACCCCTTCCCACAGTAATACCATATACCGAGATAATATTTTGAGATGGTATTACGGTATGAAAAATGTGGATACCGCCCATCCCTACATTTTACTTTATTGATTTTGCTTTATTCTTTCCATACATTAGACACATACACATCTCACAACTGAGGACCTTGTAGGGTCACATGACAAACAAACAACTGTGTATAAAACAAGAAACACACAAAGACAAAAGAGGCATATAAAATAAATTGATATACATACAAATTGCACATTGTAGAAGTAGGGATATGAGATAAAGGCAGATTACCAATTACATGTGTCCCTAAATATGAGTTCTGAGAAGAGATTTAAGAGTTCAGAAGATTTCACGGAGCTAATTCCACAGATGTGGACAATCACTAGATTAGGAACACCTACAGGAACACCACAGAGCAGGTATGATGTGGGTGGTGGATCATTCTCAGCGCAGCAGTGACACTGATGTGGAGGGGGTGTGTTAAGCTGGTACAAGTGGATCAGACACAGCAGTGCTGCTAGAGTTTTTACAGCCGTCAGTGTCACTGCTGGACTGATAATAGTCCACCAGCCAAACATATCCAGCCAACAGTGTCCAGCGGGCTGCGTCCTGTGTCCACCGATGAAGGACTACAGGACGACCAACACAAACCGTGCAGCACCAGATGAGCTACTGTCTCTGACTTTACATGTACAAGGTGGACCAATAAAGTAGATGTGTCTAACACACACTAACCCACCACCACCATTCCAGTGTCACTGTAGCACTGGGAATGACCCACCACACAAATCATACCTGCCCTGTTGTGGTCCTGACCATTGAAGAGCAGGGTGAAACAGGTGGACTATAGTCTAATTATATAACTACTGAAGTATATCCAAATGAAGTAAAATTTAATGTCCACATATGCACATGTTATTAAGTGGGTGCAGTACATAGAATGACCAATTGTTCTTCATTTTTGCCTATATATATGTGTTTTTGTCTCTGTGAATGGGATGTTGGGAAAGCTTTCCTGGAGGTAGCAAGACAGGATGTCCTTACAAGGTACCTCTTTTTACCAGGACAGGAAATGAAGTAAACAAAAGTCATAGTGTTCACCATATGTTGACACTGACCAACCTATATAAGCTGAACATGCGAGTTAACATGTCAGAAAGCATTGGCTAACTTCTAAACAAGCTGTCCACTAGGGCTTGTTCAGATGCTGTTCTTTTCATTGTAATGAACCTGATTATTTTGCAACAAAAGAATGGTGTGCAGTGTAGAAGTCTTTATCAGCATCCTCGTCATAATACTAAAAATATACAACACTACAAAGTGCTACTCTATGGTCAGTAGAACCGATAAAATGGACAATGAGAGTAGATACAAAGTAGGTTCTCCTAATCCAGTTATTGTTTAGTGAAGAAATGCATTTCAAAATGAGCTAAAGTGCCATTATAGTGCAATACTGGCACGCTAAGGACATCTCTCAGCCAGACATATAGCAGAGACAGATCTAACTGTGAATTCACAATAAGAGTCCTTGATTGGCTACAGAGCCAGAACCCAAACAATAAAAATGGGCTCCTGTCCAAATACTTGTCAGTTCCTGTAGCCACTACCACTGAAAAAACAAACTTCTTTATTTACAGCTGTACTTACAGTTCAGATTGAGAGCAACCAGACCTGGACTGAGTCTAAAAACAGCTGTAAGATTGATCTACACTGCAGAGCGGGTGAAGATCAGAGTGTGTCGTACACATGGAGCAGCTTTAAGACTCAGACTGGACCTAAGCTGAGCTTCACTCCCACCAGGAGACCACCAGGTATTCTCTACTGTTTAGTACTGTGCCATTAATATTAACAATGCAATAATACTGCTTACAAAATAAATAAATAAAAATGAAAAGATATAATCAGAGTGTCTATGGTGAGCATGTTCATAGCTTCATTATTAACGTTCAGCAAAGGAACTTGGATTTATTCACAAGTGATTTTTGAGCAGCCGGCTGCATCGGTCTATGTCATGGAACCTTTTATATTACAGTCATTTTACTTTATTCTGTGTTTTCAGATTCATCTAATTCAGGAGCTTCATTCTCAGTGCTGAATCTGCTCAGTAGTTTAATGGCAATGTCTCCATATCTACTGGTGTCCATCATACTGGGGGTCAAATGCTACAGAGCGTTCATCATTGTGTATTTCACAGCCACACCTGATGAGGCAAAAAGAACCATGCAATGATAGAAACTACAGAATAATGAGAGATTTCAGAGTGTTTATGCAGTTATTATAATCCATACTATAAAATTATTATAATGCTCAATGTAATGTGGCAGCTCACCCAGGGGTGGATTGAAACAGGGCAAGCCACCAACGGAGCTCTAGAGAAATAGGCCTCAAGTGCAGAGACACACAAACAACCCCTCTGGAAGTTAGGAACACCAAGACAAAATGAAACAGGAGAGGAAAACTTAAGCTGTCAGGGGAAAACTGATCAGCTCAGAATTGAGCAAAAGAAAACAAAGGCAAGAGAGCTTCCCAAAACAAAAAGGGAGGGACAAGACTAGACAAAAGAAATTAACGATAGAACACAACTTATTTCTAATTATTTATTTATACTAAAAAATGGTAAAGAAAAGAAAATATTGAATCCCAAGAGAAAAACCAGAAGGAAAGCTCTAGTGGAGAAGAAGAAGATAGAGTGACCCAGGAGAAAACTCAAGAGCCTTTACCAAATTACCGGCCAGACTTGCACGGCACTCTGAAAAGAGAAACCCAAGACTGAGCACTGAGGTGTGTGTTGACTTCCCTTAAGTAGGAGTAGCCCAGGTGGAAACAATTGCCCAAATTAAGAGTGCCTCTGTCTCCCTCTAGTGACTGGGGGTGGCTTAGCAGGCAGTCTCGCCCTAGCCCCAGCCCCAGGCAGACCTCTTACACATAAACCAATGTGGGGTTTGTTTTATGAAATTTGTAATGAAAGCATTTCATATTCTCTGAATAGAACACATTTGTGCTTGTTTGCATTGCATTTTAATATCATTCCTCTTTGTCTTGCTAACAGATGAAATTTGAAATGCTCTCCTTAAACATCATTTTATAGTATATTTAAAATATAACACAATTACAGAACTACAGCAAAGCCTGTTACACTGTGATGATGACAGATGCTGAGAGGTGTAGGATACAATGATAATGTTCTATTAATTCACCTTCTCCAAATATGATTTATTTACAGTGTATGGATTCACAATCTATAGATATTTTATAATCTCCATGTATTTTAAAGCTGAATGGTATGTTGGAGGGGTATTATGTTTGTATGTGGCTGAGGTTTAACTTCTCTGTACGTTTTTCTTCACAGAGTTATCACAGAAACTCACTTTAGGTCTGTGTTTACTTTATTTATTCAGTTCCTGTGCAAGCTTTCTGCCCTTCAAATCTGAGTGTTCATTGTACTGTAGTGCCACACTCAGGGCATCACTTTGTTCTGTTAGCTCCTCACTGAGAGACTTTGGAAAGTTTACAGCACTCTAAATGTCTCTCCCACATTTTTGAATATGGAAAATCTTTCCTGAAGGACTGTGGTTGCAGCATCAACAAAAACATTGAAAAATGTCACCTCCATTTTCATCAAGGCATCACTGAAAGGCTCATCAAATGATTCACATGATGAATCCACTTTGTGGACCTCAGCTTTTTTGTCGTAGAACAGCCTCTACATTCATGCTCTCACAAATGTCACTGGCTGACATCTGTGCAGTCATGAACCTGTTGCCCTGTAATGGCTAAGACCTATTTCTGTCTGTCTGAGAAGACTGCATCAGCTTGCTGACCTGTTGGATCTGGCTGAGGATGTCATACCACCCTACTCTAACAAGGACTGGCCCTCAGTCTTTACCACAGGGTCTTTGGTTTGATCCCTGACCTCATCATGTGCCTCTCTTACTGCTGCTGATTGATACCGCAATGGCTCAACACAATTAACTTTACTTTTCCACTTTGTGTCTGTCCACACTTTGAGCTTAATATTCACATGCCTTTTCAGGATGGCCCATCGCTGTACAGATGTTGAGAACAAGGTGTACAGTTTGTGTAAAACTCCAAAGTAAGCTGTGGCATCGACTGCATATTTAGCAGCATCAGATACAACTAGGTTCACAGTAGTTTGCTTTTGCCTCTCATGATGGCCCCATTATAATAAGACTGTCCTCTACAGTCCTCAAAAGGACTCCTGCAATCTTTTGAGAATCAGGGAGGCCAAATGTTGGCTTATGGACTCTTCTGCCTCCAAAAAAAAAACATAAAATGTTCCTTTATGTTTGGCCCTTCCTTCAGGGACACAACTCTAATCACAACTGACAACAGTTCAGTGTGACTGACAACTGGAGTGCAATCTAGAATGATGGAGAATAATTTTGCTAGCTTGATATCCTCAACCTCAACAGTGTTTGTGTTTCCCCTTAGATTTCTTATTGCCAGAGACTGCACAATGTCAGCACCTCTTTCCATCTTCTTCTGTCAGCTTCTACTAGTGCCAACTCATACAATTGTTTCCCCTTTGTTGATCCTCTTTGCCATTTCCTTCCATGTTTTCTTGCAGTTTTTGGTGTTCTTGAATGTTTCCCATCTGTCAGTCCTGAGATCGTTAAGTTAATTTTCCTTTTAGAAAAGAGTGTGTAGCAGAAGCAGAAGAGGCTGTTATTTCTTTCAGAATATACCAACCAACTTCTTTCACCAATCACCAAGGTCTTACTGAAATACTGGCAGTGACAACTTTTTCCATTACTCTCATTTCTTGGGAAAACAAAGTTAGGTGGTACCTCACTTGGTCCTCTGCAAACGAGCTGTGTCCGAATTCTGTCAGTCATTAGTGAAGGTCAGTCAGCAGGGAGTGGTCCATCCTCAACTGAAGGATTTGGTGGGAAAGCTGCTACAGGTATTTCTACTGAAAACCATATGGGCATTAGTTTACAAATTTGTAATCACAAAATTTATAATGATGAAACATATGATGTGTTTATTAGCAAAAAGAGATTTTTAAGTTAATTTTCTTTAGCCATGACTTTTTTTTATGTGCACTCCAGGTAATATAAATAAAAATAAATAAATACATAAATTATTAAAATTAACTCTTAATATGTGCTCAGTAAAAATATTGTGTGTGTGTGTGTGTAACAGACCTGAACATTCCTAGGAAGTCATAGCAAATGAGTCTTCGTCATCTTTCTCAAGCCCAGAAACAATTTGTGAAGACACTTGTGCAGTTAAAGAGGTGGTCATCCTGGTCACTGCCAGAGGGTTCTCCAGCTCCTAAATATTTTAGACGTGCCCCTAAACTGGAAATGAAATATGGTATATAAGACGTACAGACACATTACTAAAAATTATTTAATTCATTTATTAAAATAAATGATAATGCAATATAGCTATTAACAGCATAGTAGCTAATACAACTACAGGAACCCCTCACCAAATCAATACTAAAGTTGTGACACAGGCTAAGTAACCCCTGATAGAGACTACACACATCATTGAAGAAAATGTGTAATTATGTCATTAAATACAGTAAACACAGTATTTATATTAAATATCGGACATGGACTTTTATCAGTCAATATTGTTTAAACAAAACACATGGTGGAACCAACAGGAAAACACACAACAACGGGAAAGCTACATGACAGAGGAGAACATCATGATGACAGGGTGCCTGCCTGTTAACTACATTCATTTAGTAACTTGATAAGCAAATTTTTAAATTTGATTTAATTTTATAATTTTTTTCTCAGAGTGTGTGTGTTACCCTGTGAAGGACTGGTGCCTCCTCCAGGGTGTATTCCCGCCTTGCGCCCAATGATTCCAGGTAGGCTCTGGACCCACCGCGACCCTGATCTGGATAAGCGCTTACAGATAATGAATTAATTAATTTTCTCAACGAATTAAGTTCTCAACGTTGCATACCACCCATAAAATATTGAGCCTGGGGAAGGTGTGTAATTTAATAAAATCATGTTGACTACATGATTATTGCTCATAATATACACTGGACCATGTTACTATAACCATAAAATATAACTTTAGCATTACTCTAACCATGATAAATGCACACGCGCAAATTATTGTGTTAGAAAACAGACGTGCATATCCAGAGCACATATCTGACATTTTTCATTTAACTCTTATTGGGCCAAGCTCCTACACATTAGTGATGGTAAACCAAAGCTTTCTGAAGCACTGAAGCGTTCCTCCTAACTTTACCATCAAAAAGATACATTACTTAAAGCTTCATGACACAGTGTACATTAGCAGCATCTGGTGGCCAAAGCAATGAAAACTAATATTTATCTGACAGAAAAAGAGATTCCTCTTTTCTTTTTACAGTTTTTAATAATGCTCCATTGTATTAAAAAGCATGAATTTGTTTCAGTAGAAGACATTTAAAAGGAAATCTTTAAAATCTCATTGCTGAGTAGTAATGGCTGAGTAATGTATTACAACAGATGAAGCAGTATTCAGAATCAATTTAAAATACACTCAGAATATTTGATGAGGCACATTGGGAAAACTACTCTGTTGTAATTATTATTATTATTACAATGTTGCTGCATGGCACTTACTGACAGGTAATAATTCTGTTAATATATCTACAATATATCAACAAACTTCCAAGTAGGGCTTTTGACAGCTGAGTCAGGGTTTTGACAACGCACCACAAACAATTAAAAGCACCACACCCACACACCACAGAATAAAATGAAATACAGAACACTTGAGTAAAGAAACAAAAAGTGGATGTGAAAGCATGTTTTTTTAAAATACTCCAGAACGTGAAAATACTGTAAAAAAAAATGTAACTGTTAACCACTGCTCATTCTCCTGGATTGGTGTTGTCTATTATTGTGTATATCTGAGCTGAACCTAAAGCTGTGAGAACAGTGGAAGGTTAGCATGGAGTGGAAGGTGGGCATTAGCAATCTTAATGTAGAAGTGACCAAACTTCAGCTCCAAGACTTTTCAGCAGATAAACCTGGAGGACAACTTCCAAAAAATACCATCGTCCAACAGTCCATGGTGAGAACTTTCATTCAGCTTCATTTTCTTTCTCATACTTATATTAAGACGGCATCAGAAAAGTGTAGCAACGTTAGTTTCCATTTTCCCATATTTAATAGACATTTTATGTATGTTTACTATAGAAACAAATAATTAAATCAGGACAGTCACTGTGTGAAACTAGAGAGAGGTGTTTTACATTTTTCAGAATATCTGAATATTAAAACATCACTGACAAAATGTTTTATATAAAAGGACACGGATGACACAGATTCACTGATGACACAGATTTCACCAAAGGAGCTTGATGTGATTCATGGTATTTATTTAACAGCTTAAGTCTGTCTCTGTTCCTGTAATTGGTGCAAAAGTCTGAACCATCCAGAAGTGTTCACACTGCAAACAAAGTGGATTTGGATCAGTGTGAGCCGGATCACTATCACCTCTTTGGTCAGACTCAATTCTGCTCCTTTGGTCCGGATCATGGTCTGAGGCACATTTCACACATGTAGTTATGGTTTGGACCAAAATTAAAAGTCCCAAGCACCCTTATTTTTCCTGCCTGTTATACACACCAAACACTTTTGTAGCATTTCTAGCATCATATGTACGATTGTAGCCATCAAAAACAAAAACTAAAAAAGATCTACACAATTCCATGATCTTGGAACCCTGGGTTTGATCCTCTTTTGGGATCTGCTCACCATGTCAGCGGTTAGGAACGATGGAGAATGATGCCTTATCATAACAGTAGTATCTCCTCAAAAAGAATATCTGCTGTAGAAATACAAAGCATTACACTCACACAACTGAATGATATTAAACACAGAAAATGGATTAGTGTGTGAATGCGGCTAAACTCTACTTGAGTAAAAATGACACGAGTAGAAGTGAAAGCAATTTATTTTAAATGCCCCAGAAAGTGTAAATTAAACAATGAAATGTTAACCACTGCTCATTCCGCTGGGTTTCTGGTGCTTATTAATGTGTATTTCTGAGCTGAACCTAAAGCTCATGCAGTGAGAACAGATGAAGCCAGTAAAACCACACACACCTTTTAGCCAATTCAAAAGAGTCACTCTCTCATTCTCTTTAGAGGACACTTCAGCTAACGATGTTTCTAGATAAAGGTACTGAAAGTGTGAGTTATTTATTTACACATTTAAAAAACACATCATTTTGACATGAACACAATATTTGCATGTGATTTACATTATAGAGTGTCATTAGCTGAAAGTGTGTTTAACTGTGGTTGTGACTGTGCTTTAGTGCAGAAGAACTATCCTGTAACATACTGTTCTTATCAGTGACCAGCTGAAAAATGCTCAGAAAACCTCAGGCCTTAACTCAAGTAGAATATTGTCAAAGAAACACAAGAGGACCATTTAAGAGAGAGATTTAATTTCATACTCTGCCCTGATTGAATATTTCATGATGGATGAACTAGAACTAGTTTGACAATAACTTGGAATTGAAACTTGTTTGATTGACTCTTGTTCAAAGTTTAGAAAGTTTCCTTCTCCTGTGAAGTATGTGTAATTTTTTCCCTTATTTGAGTTGCTGTTATATCGTATTTGTTGATGAATTCTCTCTCTGCTGCAGGTGTGTGTGTTTCGTCTGAGGAGAACACAGTGATAGAGCACAGACATTTTGGGAGTTCCATCACTTTACCTCTTGGATATCCAAAAGAATCAGTCACTTCAGTAACATGGAAATTTAAAGAATATAAATTTTCTACCTATAGAAATGGAAAAGTTACTATAAATAAACAGCTGCACTTCAGTGAAAGGTTAAAGGTGGGCAGTGATGATCGTAGTGTAGAAGTGACCAATCTTCAACTCCAAGACTCTGGAATTTACTACATTACAGTAGATACATCTGAAGAACAGCTTCCAACAAAGACCATCAGTCTGACAGTCCATGGTTAGTACTTCTGTTCAGCTTCATTGTCTTTCTCAGAGTTTGTTTTTTTTAAAAGTCAGCCTCAGAGAAGCGTAGCGCCGTTATTCCCCTGTTCAAGTAGGACGTAGGTAAAATTTTCCCACCTGTACATTTTTAATAATTACGTAGAATCATTGGAGAAATTGATTGATTACTCATTTTATTTACACTTTCTTGATATATTCAATGAAGGCATAGGTAAACAGTTTCAGTAAGTTAAATGGTCACTCCTTTAGAGGACACTCAGCACTAAGCTCAGTAACCTTAATTAACCATGCATCTGTATGTGGTCAATGATGGATGTATTCCACAACAGGTGTCTACAAACATTTGGACACACGCACACACACTAGTGCCCTAGAGGCAGTGAACACACACTCCGTCTCAAACCCCTTCTCTAAGCTTTAGGCCACGGCTGTGTGTCTGTATTAGTAGACTTGACTGAGTACTAATTACTGTAATTTCAGACTCTCTCAAATTTCTCGTCTCCCAGACAATAGTGAAAATACAACAAACCACAGTCTGCTAAAATACTACTAAACAATCTCTAAAATTTAGGGGTAGAATGTATACGTACCTTTGATTTGTCATGACATAAAGGTCAAAGTGCTCATGGAAAAGGTCCCTAAATGCATTGTCAATTATTAAAATCAACTGTAGACGTTTTGTTAGCTCTCATCACCCTGAAAGAAGAGATGTTCAGGAGGCCAGAAAACAACTGACCAAACACAGTGTGTCACTACATTCCCAGATCTGTGAGTGTAGAAGTAGTTTGATTTCTAAATGCAGACAGATTTCTGAAGACAAGTCTTCATTCTGTAGGACAAAGTAGGCACCTAGGGTCTAAGCTGATTTGAATTAATGCAATATTTAAACAATTGCTGCTGTTGTGTAAACTTAATTCCTTTTGCTGCTCAAATGTTTCTCCTCCAGTTATTACTGGATTCTCTGAAATATGAGGCCAGCAAAGAGTGTTAGTTAAAAATTGTTAATCGGCTCTTTCTGTAGATGTCTACATTTTGAGTATCTGATGTTATTTATTTTATTTAAATTTACATTTTAGATAAGCTACTGTCTCTGACTTTACATGTACAAGCTGGACCAATGAGGTAGGTGTGTCCAAAAGAGTGGACAGTTGGACTTGTGCCAGCGCAACACACCAACACCATTCCAGTGTCACTGTAGAAATGTGAATGACCCACCACCCAAATCATACTTGCCTTGTGGTGATCTTGTGGGGGTACTGACCAGTGAAAAGCAGGGTGAAATGGGGATAAGAAAGCATGCACAGCAACAGGTGGACTATAGTCTGTAATTATAGAACTATAAAGTGCTCTCCTATGGTCTGTGGAGCTGATAAAATAGATAATTATTGTAGATACAAAGTAGGTTCTCCTAATCCAGTTATCATTTAGTGTATTATGAACAATGTAGGGATTAGAAAGTAGAAATGCATTTAAAAAACAGCTAAAGTGCCGTTATAGTGCAACACTGCCACTCCAAGGACATCTCTCAGCCAGACATATAGCAGAGACAGATCTAACTGTGAATTCACAATAAGAGTCCTTGATTGGGTACAAAGCCAGAACACAAACAACAAAAATGGGCTCCTGTCCAAATACTTATGTCAGTTCCTGTAGCCACCACCACTTAAACAACATAAACTTCTTTATTTACAGCTGTGCTTACAGTTCAGATTGAGAGCAACCAGACCTGGACTGAGTCTAAAAACATGTGTAAGATTGATCTACGCTGCAGAGCGGGTGAAGATCAGAGTGTGTCGTACACATGGAGCGGCTTTAAGACTCAGACTGGACCTGAGCTGAGCTTCACTCTTTCAGCAGAACAGGGAGAAGTTACACTCAACTGCTACAGAACTGACTCTAACACGACCGGAGTGAAGTGCACTCCCACCAGGAGACCACCAGGTATTCTCTACTGTTTAGTACTGTGCCATTAAAACTAACAATGCAATAATACTGCTTACAAAATAAATAAATAAATGAAAAAATAAATAAATACAAATTCAGATTAAAAACGAAAAGATATAAATCAATCAGAGTGTCTATGGTGAGCATGTTCGTAGCTTCATTATTAAAGTTCAGCAAAGGAACGTGGAACTATTCACAAGTGATTTTTGAGAAGCCTGCTGCATCGGTCTGGAACCTTTTATATTACAGTCATTTTACTTTATTCTGTGTTTTCAGAGTCATCTAATTCAGGAGCTTCATTCTCAGTGCTGAATCTGCTCAGTAGTTTAATGGCAATGTCTCCATATCTACTGGTGTCCATCATACTGGGGGTCAAATGCTACAGAGCTTTCATCATTGTGTATTTCACAGCCACACCTGATGAGGCAAGAACACCACATGCAGTGATAGAAGCTACAGAATAATGATGAGAGATTTCAGAGTGTTTATACAGTTATTATTATCTTGTGTGTTCATCAACTAATGTGAGGTTTGTTTTTTGAAATGTGTAATGAAAATCTGATTAAATCTGATGTTGTATATATTTTAAAATATATAATTTTTTTTCATGTAATTTTGTACACATTCTTAAATATGACAGAAGGCTGAATACATTGTGTGCTTTGTAAGAAATAAAATAAATAAAGAAAAGTATCTATAACAGTAAAATTATGACGTTCTGCTCATTCATCTTCTCTAAACATGATTGATTTTTACACACTATAAATATAAATGTTTTTAAAGTCACATTTTAAGTTGTGCAAATTGTAGTTATTTTGAATAAAACTCTGAACCACTGATGTTCTAGATCTGCTTTGACCCAGAGTGTCAAGTGACCCTTCTCTAGTTATTAATATCCAAATCAAAACTATTCCAAGCATAAGTTAAAGCACAACTACACATTAAATGACGGGGTTTATTTCACCACCAAGCTCACTACTAGGACTTCATCAAGGTCCCTGAATAAAACAAACTGTATGTCATTCATAAAAGTAACCTCTACGATCGTGGGGAAGCACTGTTCTCTTGTTTGGTTACATTTAGAAGCTCCATGTTCTTTTTATATGGAATGGTATGTTTGAGGGGAAAATAATTGTGGCTGAGGTTTAACTTGTCTGTAATTTTTAATTTAGAGTTTGAATTACCACAGACACTTTTTAATTTGAGTTGTTCAGTTTTGTAGCATTTTAGGTCTGTGTTTACTTTCATGCAGTTTGCACTCTTGAAAATTTAGAGTCAGTTCCGCCTTAAGTTCATTTAAGTTGACAAAAATAAGTCAATATTACACACCTTTTTTCCAAAAGCATTGGACAGTTCCACACATTTGTTCCACCTACCAACATGTGTTTAGAATGTGGGAGGAAACCCATGCAGGCAGGGGGAGAACACAACATGTCTCAATCACAATAAGATATCTTACCAAATTTTGCAATAGGTTTAATGACCAGGCTGTTGAGCTGGCACAGACTTGACACGCACACGCACGTGCAATGGCTGAGTAATGTATTACAACAGATGAAGCAGTATTCAGAATAAATTTAAAATACACTCAGAACACATGAGGCGGCACATTGGGAAAACTACTCTGTTGTAATTATTATTATTATTACTACAATGTTGCTGCATGGCACTTACTGACAGGTAATAATTCTGTTAATATATCTATAATACATCAACAAACGTCCAAGTAGGGCTTTTGACAGCTGAGTCAGGGTTCTGACAACGCACCACAAAGAACTAAAAGCACCACACCCACACACAACAGAATAAAATTAAACATGGAACACTTGAGTAAAGAAAAAAGTAGTAGATGTGAAAGCATGTTTTTTGAAAATACTCCAGAATGTGAAAATACTGTAAACAAATGTTACTGTTAACCACAGCTCATTCTCCTGGATTGGTATTGTGTGTATCTGAGCTGAACCTAAAGCTCATGCAGTAAGAACAGATGAAGCCAGTGGAAGGTTAAAGGTGGGCAGTAATCATCTTAATGTACAGGTTTGCAAACTTCAACTCCAAGATTCTGGATTGTGCGGCATTTGAGGTGAAAAAACCTGGACAACATTTTTAGCATCACATGTAAAATTGTAGACATTAAAAACATAAAAAAACACAACTATAAAAGAGATCTACACAACCACAGAATTTTAGAATCCTGGGTTTGATCCTCTTTTGGGGTCTTCTCACCATATCAGCGGTACAGAAGTGTCTCCTCAAAAAGAAAAAAAATACCTGCTGTAGAAGTACAACGTGTTACACTCACACAACTGAATGATATTAAACACAGAAAATGGATTAGTGTGTGAATGCAGCTAAACTCTACTTGAGTAAAAATGACACGAGTAGAAGTGAAAGCAATTCATTTTAAATGCTCCAGAAAGTAAAAAAATTGGCATGAATACAATATTTGTATGTATATGTATCAACTTTTTTCAGTTTAATTTTAGATGCAATATATTTCATTTTTATTGAAATGCAGTGAACATTTGAACATTTCCTCTCGTGCACTTCTTTTTAGAACAGTATTTCAGGAAGTGTTTTTTTTTTCTCTAACACAGACAACAACAAGAAGAACGTCCAGTCTTAAATATGAAGCCCCATTACAGAGATCAGGTTTTACACTCTGGAACGGTGCTGCTTCTTCTCTCTTACGGTAGGTATATTTATAATCACACATCTTTACTAATGTAGAATATGGAGCTCCTTATACTGAACTCTGTGAGGAAAAGTTAAGGTTTGGCATTTAATCCTAACACAAGCAGCCAGTCAAATTCTCGACCAGAAGTAAATATTATTTAGAAAGTTTAAGTTTGTTATAACACTCAATGCTTTAAGCTGATTTCGTTAAAATATTACATTATAGATTGTCATTAGCTGAAAGTGTGTTTAACTGTGGTTGTGATGGTGCTTTAGTGCAGAAGAACTATCCTGTAACATACTGTTCTCATCAGTGACCAGCTGAAAAATGCTCAGAAAACCTCAGGCCTTAACTCAAGTAGCAGAATATTGTCAAAGAAACACAAGAGGACTATTTAAGACAGAGATTTAATTTCATACTCTGCACTGATTGAATATTTCATGATGGATGAACTAGAACTAGTTTGACAATGACTTAGAATTAAAACTTGTTTCATTGACTCTTGTTCAAAGTTTAGAAAATGTCCTTCTCCTGTAAAGTATGTGTAATTTTTTCCCTTATTTGATTTGCTGTTATATTGTATTTGTTGATGAATTCTCTCTCTGCTGCAGGTGTGTGTGTTTTGTCTGAGGAGAACACAGTGATAGAGCAAAGAGATGTTGGGAGTTCCCTCACTTTACCTCTTGGATATCCAAAAGAATCAGTTACATTTGGAACATGGAAATTTATAGACGTTAACTTTGCCACATATACAAATGAAAAAGTTACTATATATAAACAGCTGCACTTCAACGGAAGGTTAAAGGTGGGCAGTGATAATCTTAGTGTAGAAGTGACAAATCTTCAACTCCAAGATTCTGGACTGTACTACATTTCAGCATTAAAACCGAAAGAACAGCTTCCAACAAAGATCATCAGTCTGACAGTCCATGGTGAGAACATCCATAAAGCTTCATTGTCTTTCTCAGACGGTTTTAAAAACTCATCCTCAGAGAAGTGTAGCGCCGTTATTTCCCATGTTCAAGTAGGACGATATGTGAATGCACAGCCACTGGGATTGTGGTCTGTATACGCTTTAAGATTTTAAAGGAGAAAGATTTATTTTTAAGATTTATTTACTGATTACTCCTTTGAAAGGTTTTACTACATAGTTTTACAATATTCTATTTACATCGGAGAACCCTAAGAATCTCAGTTTTATTCACACATTCTTGATATATTCTATGAAGACTCGGGTAAACATCTGTAAGCCATTAAGAGCCCTTTCTTTCTGAGTCAGTTTTGTTTTCAGTAAGTAAAATGGTCACCCCGTTAGAACACAAGCAGCTTAGTGAACTTAAGGGTTATGTGCATCTGTGTGTGGTCAATGCATGCATTTTCACAACAGGTGTCTACAAACCTTTAGACATAATATGTATGAACACAAATAATTGCCGTAATTATCTTCAGAACGTGATAGCTTCTTAGTGCACTACAGGCAGTGAACACACACCTAGGCTCAAGTCCCCTTCTCTAAGCATTTGGCCACGACTGTGTGTTTGTATTAGTAGACTTGGCTGAGTGCTAGTTACTGTAACTTCAGAAATTTCACATCTCCCAGACAATAGTGAAAAAATAGTGTCACTACATTCCCAGATCTGTGAGTGCAGAAGTAGTTTGATTTCTAAATGCAGACAGATTTCTGAAGACAAGTCCTCATTCTGTACCAATGAAGATGGACCAATGAGGTAGGCGTGTCTAAAAGAGTTAAAGTTGTTAATAAGAGTAGTTAATCTGCTCTTGCTGTAGATGTCTACATTTTGAGGATCTGATGTTATTTATTTTAGTTAAATTTACATTTTAGATGAGCTACTGTCTCTGACTTTACATGTACAAGCTGGACCAATGAGGTAGGTGTGTCTAAAAGAGTGACAGTTGGACTTGTGCCAGCGCAACACACACTAACACACCACTACCGTTCCAGTGTCACTGTAGAAATGTGAATGACCTACCACCCAAATCATACCTGCCCTGTGGTGATCTTGTGGGGGTCCTGACCAGTGAAAAGCAGGGTGAAAATGGGAATAAGAACGCATTCAGAGAAACAGGTGGACTATCGTCTGTAATTATAGAACTATAAAGTTCTCTCCCATTGTTTGTGGAGCTGATAAAATGGATAATTATTGTAAATACAAAGTAGGTTCTCCTAATCCAGTTATCATTTAGTGTATTATGAACAATGTAGGGATTAGAAAGTAGAAACGCATTTCAAAACATCTCTCAGCCAGACATATAGCAGAGACAGATCTAACTGTGAATTCACAATAAGAGTCCTTGATTGGGTACAGAGCCAGAACCCAAATAACAAAAGTGGGCTCCTGTCCAAATACTTATGTCAGTTCCTGTAGCCACCACCACTTAAACAACATAAACTTCTTTATTTACAGCTGTGCTTACAGTTCAGATTGAGAGCAACCAGACCTGGACTGAGTCTAAAAACATGTGTAAGATTGATCTACGCTGCAGAGCGGGTGAAGATCAGAGTGTGTCGTACACATGGAGCGGCTTTAAGACTCAGACTGGACCTGAGCTGAGCTTCACTCTCTCAGAAGAACAGGGAGAAGTTACACTCAACTGCACTGCAGCCAACAGCTACAGAACTGACTCTAACACAACCAGAGTGAAGTGCACTCCCACCAGGAGACCAACAGGTATTCTCTACAGTTTAGTACTGTGCCATTAAAACTAACAATGTAATAATACTGCTTATGAAATGAATAAATAAATTAATTAATTAAAAAATAGATATAAAAGATATAAATCAATCAGACTGTCTATGGTGAGCATGTGCGTAGCTTCATTATTAAAGTTCAGCAAAGGAACTATTGGAACTATGGAACTATTCACAAGTGATTTTTGAGCAGCCGGCTGCATCGGACTACGTCATGGAACCTTTTATATTACAGTCATTTTACTTTATTCTGTGTTTTCAGATTCATCCAATTCAGGAGCTTCATTCTCAGTGCTGAATCTGCTCAGTAGTTTAATGGCAACGTCTCCATATCTACTGGTGTCCATCATACTGGGGGTCAAATGCTACAGAGCTTTCATCATTGTGTATTTCACAGCCACACCTGATGAGGCACATGCAGTGATAGAAGCTACAGAATAATGATGAGCGATTTCAGAGTGTTTATACAGTTATTATTATCTTGTGTGTTCATCAACTAATGTGAGGTTTGTTTTATGAAATCTGCAATGAAAGTTTTATTCCATATTCTCTGGATAGAACACGTCTGTGCTTGTTTGCTTCGCATTCCTCTTTGTCTTGCTAACAGATGAAATGTGTAATGCTCTCCTTAACCTTAAACATCATTTTATAGTGTAACACTTGCATATATATATATATATATATATATATATATATATATATATATATATATATATATATATATATATATTAGTAAGTATACTAAGTATAGTATTATTAGTAAGTATTAATAACATTTGTGTGTGTATATATATTTAATGACCTAGACCCTTTTTTTAAACAAGTTGGATTAGATTTTTTAGAATCATGAATGTCACCTTTAACTGACTAACAAAATGCAATGTTCTTCAAACTAAAATACATAAATACTAATAATAATAAATGTAACTTAAAGAGTATAAAATGTCTAGAAATAGTCTGGGCTGATGCCTTGGAGTTTTCTCGCTCATGTAAAGACCCAGGACAGAGCAGTGGTTCCCAAAGTGGGAGTACTTGGAGCCATTACATAACTCATTTCACCTGCGATAACTCCGGTGTGAATGTAATGTTTCCCTTTATTTTATACAGTAAGTAGTTGCAGTTGGGTATGAATTACAGCATTTTAATTTCCAGTCGAGTCTGGAGGCAAAAAAGTGTGCATGTGTTGGAATGGAAAAGCTCAAAATATATTTTCATCTACAAAAATCTGATGTGTCCACTGATGAAGGACTACATTTACATTTACATTTATGCATTTGGCAGAGGCTTTTATCCAAAGCGACTTACAGAAGAGGATCTAACATTCGAACTACAGCACAAATTATACAAAATATAGTAAATAAGGAAGTAATAAGTGCATTAAAGAAAGACATTCAGTGCAACAGATACTCTCAGAAGTGAGCACCAATGATTTCTTGAATGCAGAGAGGGTTTCTGTTGCTCTGATAGTGCTTGGAAGCTCGTTCCACCAGCGTGGTACCAGAGATGAGAATAGCCTCGACTGACCTGTACGTGGGGTTGGTCGTGTTAGTTGGCGCTCCTTTGAAGAACGGAGAGGGCGGGCGCTAACGTATGGTTTTAAGAGTCTATTGAGGAAGATGGGAGCAGAACCAGTGAATACTCTGAAGGCCATCATTAGTGATTTAAATTTGATGCGAGCAGCTAAGGGTAGCCAATGCAGCTCAACTAATAGAGGCGTGACATGTGCTCACAGCACAGGCTGGAAGACCTGTCAGGAGGGCGTTGCAATAGTCTAGACGGGAGATTACTAACATCTGAACGAGGAGCTGTGTTGTATGTTGAGTTAGGTATGGCCTAATCTTCCTTATGTTGAATAGGGAGAAGCGGCACGATCGAGCTACAGCGGTAACGTGATCTGCGAAGGTCAGCTGGTCATCAACCATGACACCTAGGTTCCTTACAACCTTGGTGGGAGCCACTGATAGGGACTCTAGCTTGATGCTGATGTTGTGGAGAATAGCTTGCTTGGCTGGGAGGACCAGTAGTTCAGTTTTGGATAAATTCAATTGGAGGTGATGTTCCTTCATCCATGTAGATATGTCAGAGAGACAGTCAGAGATTCGAGTTGCCACTGAAGTGTCTCCTGGATGAAAGGATAAATAGAGCTGTGTGTCATCTGCATAGCAGTGATAGGAGAAGCCGTGCGAATGTATGATTGGGCCTAGAGAGGTAGTGTACAAGGCAAAGAGTAGGGGACCCAGCACTGAGCCTTGGGGCACACACACTGATGTTTGTCCAAGCCATGACACATTGAAGGATCGTCCAGTGAGATAAGACTCAAACCAGGAGAGTGCATTGTTCTTGAAGCCCATGTCAATGAGTTTGTTTAGTAAGATGTGGTGGTTGACCGTATCAAATGCTGCTGATAGGTCGAGCAGAATGAGAACTGAACGGACTAGAGGACGACCAACACACACTGTGCAGTAACAGATGACCTACTGTCTCTGAATTTGCATCTACAAGATGGTCCAACGAGGTAGCTGACAGTGAATGGAAACAAGGTTTAAAAACCCTGCACTGCTGTGTCTGATCCACTGGTGCCAACACAGCACCACGACATCAGTGTCACTGCAGCACTGAGAATGATCCACTACCCAAATCATACCTGCTGTCTGGTGTCCCAGATCATTGAAGAGCAGTGTGAAAAGGGGCAAACAACGTTTTCAGAGCAACAGAGGAACTTCAACCTGTAATTGTAGAACTACAAAGTGCTCCTGTATGGTCAATTGGTCAATGGGTACAGAGGTTAGAGAAATTTACATACTGGGTTTTTTCCCCCCTAAACTGACTGAACATTTCTGGAGTGGAGTTGCTTCCCTGTGGCCATAGAATAATGGCAGTAGTTTTGTGGGCCTAGCTCAGCAGTATTCCACAATGTTTCAACTTTCACATGTTTGTGGATCTATATGTTCATAATACACAACTTCAGCATAACACCACAAAGTTTCCCACCAGCTTTGTTTTGTTTGGAAACCAACCTAAACGAAAAAAAAAAAAAAAAAAAAGCTAAAGCAGACCCATTAACTCATATCAGAATATTATGACCACCTCTTTGTTTCTACATTCACTCTGCATTCTCTCAGCTCCATGACCACAGAGGAGAACTTTGCAGTTTTACAATAACCCATTACCGCCCCCTACTGGACGCTGAAGGAGGTGCATATGGAAACCGAGCCACCTGTGGTTGTCTATTACAGCTTGAAAGTATTCAAGACCAGAGTATCGAAGGTAGATCTACTAAAGGTCTACTAAACATTTTAAACCGCATGCAAATTATTTAATGATATTTTGTATTATTAAAATATTATTAGGCTTATTCATTATTAACAAACTTGAAATCTAAGAGTTCATCATCTCTACAGATCATATTTAGATCTTTCAGAATCAATCAAATTGCAATTTAGGTATGACCCCAGCAACTTTAAGCTCTAACGCTTGCATACTTGAGGTGTTGGTCTTTTGGTGCTATATTATACAAAGTTATTGGAATGGGAAACTCAGAAGCACACAACTACACAACACTCTCTCTCTCTCTCTCTCTCTCTCACTCACTCTCTCTCTCTCTCTCTCCAGCAGAGGGAGATATTACAAACTACAAGTTCATGATATAAATAAAAAGGTGGTCACCAAGTATGCAGCAGGAAAAACAAATATGTCTGTTTAGATGGTGTAGTTGATGTGGGTAATTTTGTTTTCCAGTATATGTATATTAATACTTATACTGGAAATCAATTTTGAGTCACAAAAGTTTACTCACTTCTGTCAAGCCTGAAAAAGAGAAATGAGGAACCAGTCACAACAGGGAACTTTTGGAGTCAAAGCCGATACAGTCACCATTTCACCAGATACAGTACAACAGTCTTTTAAAAATCAAGAAGAGAAGCCTTCACCATGGGTTACTGCAGTTTATTTTGACCAAGTTTGTTTAGCTGCATGTTAGTGATGAACCACAGTGGGAGGTAGACAAGCCTCCAAAGCGAGACACCAGAAAGCCCCTAAACCACAAGCCTTTTCAGACAATACCAAACAAGCACGACCTTATAGGTGTCTATACTTCACTAGACAATGCACTACATTCTCTAGACAATTTGATCTACAGTAAATATTTAGGTCAGTGCTCTCAGAGGGGAAGCCTTGGTGCCTTCAGAACATTCAGAGAATAATTTATGATTACAGTAACATCATTTTTTAAAAATATATTTTTGGTTAAAATAATAAATAAATAATAAAGTTTTATCTTCCCATTAGAATTTCAGCAGTGGACTCAAAGACCAAGACAGGGGTTAACTAACTTCATTAGGAAGCGACAGTGGAATTAAAGAGTCAGGTATGGATCTTCAGTGTGCTTGATTGGTTTGATGCTTGTCTATCTGAGGTGAACAGTGGTCATGTTGCAATATTCATTCATCCATCCACTCATTTTCTGTATCATGTTCATCCAGTTCAAGTTCACAGTAAGTCCGTAACATACCTGAAATCAATGGAACCTGACGGCCCTTCACAGAGCATCACACACTCACACATTTGTGTTGCAACATACAAATTAAAATATATTTGTTCCAAATAATACTTAGGATCTATTGTTTAAAGTTTAAATATATGTTATTTTTAACTAGAAAAAAATATTTTAAATATTTTAACAGAAAAAAAAAGTTTTTGAGCAAGCTTAGAAGTGAAATATTTTCATAGCTATACCAAAGCAAAATGTTCACCCACTGGTTGCATGTCAGTTTCACAACACACTTTCTTTGGAAGACAGGAAGCCAGTAACAATGACCCATAGATTTGGGAAAGACTGCAGCGATGACTTCAGAGGTAGAGAAACCAGAAGTGATGTACTCAGTGTTTTTGACCTCTCACGATGAGAATATCAGTTTGATCACACAAAGACCTAAACCTGTTTAGCACAAGAGCCTGCCGTTGATGCAGTAAACTAGTATTCCTTTGTCCTAATCTCAGAGAATAAATCCTAGCCAAATGAACTAAGGTTATTCTAGATACAGAAGTCAGTGCTCATACATAAAAAGAGAGAAATATGGGGAAAAAATCATATGTGAAATATCATACAATACTAATTTCTGATAACTAGAAAACTAAGTATTGCAAAGTATTACAATTCAAAGCGTTGTAATTAGTGCATGATTAGTAATTATTTAAATACTGCACAAATCACATAGATCAGTCTGCTTTTGAAGACTTCGTGTCAAATGAGACTTTACTGTTCGAAAAGCCAATGATAGAGATCTTGAAGCTTGACATAACAAGAGGCCCTTCTAATTTATCTTATTACTATGGATTCCTTTTTAATTTAGTTTGAATTCAAGCTTTTCAAATGGTTACTCAAAAATGCACGCAAATTCATAAACATTTATTTGCAATCATGCTCTGTCCGTATAATGAATGTGAGTTTCAGATTCAACACTCTTATCCACTTATCTCTTTCCATCAAAAAAGAAGAGAGCTGAACTCAGGAAACCCTTAACATTATCTATAGGAAATGTGGCTTAAGTAGAGATTTTAATCTTGAAGTTACCAAACCTCTTTATTTAATCATGGGTGAAGTTCAAGAAAATGAAAGAAAAAACAAAAAAGCCAAAAAGTATTATGTACTTATATATGTTTTTTTTATATATATTCCTTTTCAAACACCATGGCTTGATATGGGTTTGTGTGTATTAGCTGATGAGAATATAGTCTTAATATAAAAATAACATTTGGATTGGAAATGTTTGGGCAGTGATACTAAAACTGTTCGAGGTGAGTACCATATTAATACTTACACCTGATGGCATGCATCTTCCAACTGCTTCAGGGTAAAGTGATATGTATCTTCAACTACATACAGTATTTCCAATCATTTCAAAAGCAGCATATGTTACTTTAAGATCTCAGTTTACTTTTCTGCATTAATGTTGCCATCCTAGAAGTGTAAATCACACTGACCCTGGCTTTGAACGTGCTGCTGATAACATTCAGGACGGTCCATGGTTTTCATCTTTGACCCAAAGCGCACAGCTTCAATTCCAAAATAGATCTCAGTTACTAACTTATCAGAAAACAATACACACATTCACTGTGTGATGGTCCATTCCAGACGTCTCTAAGTCCAGAGTGGAGGTTATGAATATAACTCTTTACTGTAGTCCTTGACAGCAGTATACCACAGTAAATGTCCATATCATTATATCACACTGAAATTCCTGTTGATTCCTTGAATGGTGTAAGAATATTAGGCACTAGAAATGGAAAAGGAATACCGTTTTTAAAAAATCCCAAAGTTTTTTCACACATTTGTTGACTGGAGCCCCTTCCAGCTGTATACTGCTTTTGTACAATCACAACATTTTTTTAAATGTATTTTTAAAACCTCATTATTAGCCTATATTTTCTGCCTATATTTTGGAATGTGCTGCAGGCCTGAAATGCATGAAATGCTCTGTTTTAAAAATGAATTAAAGTAGACCTGGAAAATCATAAAATATCTTAGGTTCATACTATTCACCAAGAAATAAACATCAAAGTAAATGTAAGAAACACTGCATTTATTTTTATTTGCATTTTCCATACTATACCACCTTGTCCTGACTTGGGGTTGTAGCTGAATTAGCTTTTGACAGGTTCTTGTTTTTCCAAAATGTTTATTGTTCTCCAGCTCTTATTTGTCTTAGCGTGGCTAAGATGAATTGGGGGAGATATGTGTATACAAATACATTTTCCGAGGTGAAACTATTTAGTTCAGGCCAAGCATAAGGTCTCAGATTGTTTGGATCTTCAGAAACTCAGTTTTAAAATTTCACAACTTCACAGTGTGGTTGCATACTGTCAACTTTACAGAGTGGTGTTCAGACCGGAAAATGTGCAGATCATTATAATCATGGTAAGAATCCAAGTTCTTAAAATAGAAAATGCAGTCTTCCTTTCAAGTATTTTTCTCAATTTAAACAATGTTGTCTTGATATTTGACACCTTTTTATAAATGGTTACATTAGTACAATATGCCTATAGTTAATAACACGACTGATTTAAACTTCTCTACTAAAGATTCATGCGGCAGAGGCTCAAGACTCAACTAGCACATGCACCCTGTGCAAATTCTAAATAATTCTGCGACACTGTCACACCTGACCGCGTCTAAGGCTTCAAATGATCTCCACAAAGTCAGTTTCAACCAGTTTCACTGTGCTACCACAGGGCCTATAAAACACCGTGTTCAGAATACTTAGAGAGAGATATGCTTGACACAAACATATGACAGATCTCATGAATAAAAATCAGATTGCAGACATGCTAAGTTTTGTAAAAAAGGAGTATGTGTATGTGTAAAAAAATAAGGATGACAATAATGATGATAAATATTAAATAAAGTCAAAATAATAACCAAGATGAAAGATTCCAATGTGAGCATCAATGAAGGTCAGTTTACTGCCTTCATTTGCTAATTGCACAGTTCTAGAACAATCTTGCAGGAATCAAATAAACACTTCATAAAATTCTGTAAAATATAGTCATATAGTGATAATGGAAGCAAAAGTTTGAATATATCAGATTTTAATTTTCTGTTACTAAGTTTTCCCTTTTTAGCTGAAGGAACTTTTATTCATTGACTGTAACTGCTTAGCCAGTTAAGGGTCGCGGTGGGTCCAGAGCCCACCCGGAATCACTGGTGGGAACACACCGTGGAGGGGATGCCAGTCGTTCACAGGGCAACACACACTCACACCTATGGACACTTATCTTTGAGTCGTCAATCCACCTACCAGCGTGTGTTTTTGAACTGTGGGAGGAAACCCGAACACCCAGAGGAAACCCACACGGGCACGGGGAGAATACACCAAACACCTCTCAGACAGTCACCCGGAGCGAGACTTGAACCCACAGCCTCCAGAGCCCTGCTGGAAGATGACAAATATATTACATTCCAATAACTACAGAGACCCTAAGGTGACATGGTGGGTTTATTTAGCAAGTCGTGGCCACTATATATTATTTTGAGGCCAAAAAAATAATATATTGAGGCCACAAAATAGTATTTTGAAGCCACAAAATAATATATTGAGGCAACAAAATAGTAAATTAAGGCCATGAAATGACTGCGCACCCTGCTTGTACAAACCTACCTTGACTTCCACCATTTTTGCTATTTGATTGTCCTCCATATATCTCTAATGGAGAAAGTTCTCTAATTCGTGCTGCTTTTCCATGTCGTCCATGAACCTCAAGGCAGTGTGCATTAACGTTAACCAACGGCAATCCGGTGTTAGACTTAATCTCAAAGGTTAGTTGCGTGGTTGTTCAGCTGCTATGCCAATCAAACTTGTGTGCATTGCAAATGCAGGTCCCTTGGTCCAAGCTTCAAAATATTACTTTGTAACCTCAATATATTATTTTGTGGCCTCAAAATACTATATAGTGGTCATGACTTGCTAAATAAACCCACCATGTCACTTTAGGGGCTCCATAAATAACACCTCTAGGAAGAACATAATTTATAAAATAAAATGTAGAAAAAATAATTTGGACAAAAAATTATAAAGTTTTATGTAACACTTTACACACACATTACACTTGGGTGTAAATGTCCATAAATAATTATTACAAAATATATCATCAGAAACTGTTTACACTAAGATAATTTGTACCAAACCTTAAACATACTGTAGTGTGAGAAGAGCTTGTTTGACTGTATAAGGCGAGATAAATCGAAATAAAATCGAGAAAATTTGAATTTGTTCTTGCTTTAATCTAAACCTGCTTTAGACCTGGACTTGCGTGGATAAGGGAGATAGAACAGAGACAGAACTGAGGAACAGAGAAGGGATGGGGTGGTGGTGGGGAGTGAAAACATTACCACAGGAAATGAAAGGTAGACTAAGAAGTTAATAGAAGGGAGGGACAGCTTCAGTTCACTTATTTATAATTCTAACTCAGAGGTCCAGGAAATTATCTTAGCTTATGGTGTGTTTTTTTTTTTTTTTTTGGCTGGTTGGTTCATTTTAAGATTAGCATTATAATATAACAACTATCTTTATCAGTTTTGTATAATAAGAAACAGTTTCCCTCAAAGTATTCTCTGAATTTGAATACTAAGAGATTTAATCAGAGAATATAAAGTCTTAGACTGCAGACTTTCAAGCGTCCCACAAGAAAAATACATTTGTTCACAGATAAAGTAAAAGACTCCAACATACATAACTATAACAGATTAACTAGCACAGGCCTATAACTAGTGACCTTTCTCTCCAATAAAAACAAATATAGGTGAAAAAGTGAGAGAAGCCTGTGAAGAAGCCTGCATCCTAATATAAGTCTGATGCCTGTTCTTACTGAGGTATAAAGTTAACTTCAGAGTCACAACTTCCTCACAGATCACATGTAATATACATAAATACACATACGGGAAATTTTTAGATTTAGATCAGACATACCATTAACCTTACCTCCTTGTTCCTACACTTACTGCCCATTCTCTCACCAAACAGAAGCATTTCTTTACAATTACATATACTAGTCCACCTGTTGCTCTGCACATGTGTTTTCCCCACTCAGCAAATTCCCCAGCATTATTTCAATGCTTTTAGTGTAATTTAACACTAATAGTGTTGATTTAACAATGGTGAATTTACTGCTCAGAGGATGACCAACACAAAATGTGCAGCAATAGTTGAGTTACTGTCTCTGACTTTACATCTACAAGGTGGTCCAAAGAGGTAAGTGTGTCTAACAGTGTGGACAGTGAGAGGACACAGGATATAAAAACACCATTTAAAGAAATGTTGTTCTAAATGCCTAATACTAAATTTAAGAGGAAGTAACACTGAGGGGAAACAGTGGAGGAAATCATCATTTGATCAAGACCAGATTGTGAAGCGTGTTTTCTGTACTGATATATTATGGAATGAAATGAATGTCTGTATATAATAACCTCCACAATACAGGATACCATTGATCAACTGGCTGTTAGAAGATATTAGAATGGCACAATCAATGGTTTATGTTCAAATTAAAATATAAATGTAATTGCTACAAGCAAGAACAAAGCATGTAGTTGCACAGATACACTTGTCGGCTGTTTGTTGAATTAACACAGCCACAGACATTATGCCCATGTATAAAAATTAACCTATGCAAGTCATGTAATGCGGCAAGGTCCAACCAATCATTCTTACGCTAGTGTACACTGTGTTCTGTTCTTATTCATTCATTTTGGCTCATTACTGATGCTTTCATTCAGGGATGCTGATATATTGAAATTGATGTTAGCTTTTTGCATAGCTTATTTTCCTTCCCTCTTCTAACGTCCTGTATTATATTGCTTTACTGGGAAGTGACCTTTAGTATGAGTTCTTTACAGCTTCACAATGTTCATCAACTATACACCTATTTCAATTACTAATGCTGTTAATGAGGATATTAGGTATTGTTTATCTTAGAAGCAGTGACATCCTGTGTTTTCCAAAAAATTAGTTTTTCTTTTATTGAAAGAGACCTTCAATGTCTGTTTCCTTCAGCAAAGTCAAAGAGCCTGTTTAGTCTTTACAGTAACTTTGGTTGTTGATGATTGGGTCATGTTCAGATTTTATTTGACTGCATTAAATTTCCAGTCAAGGTGCACTGTCACATTCAGATGTTAACAGAGAACGATCTTGATCTCATTTAATACATTTGTAATTAGAATGAGTCTTCTTGAATACAGTTACGCAAGTGGAAATGCATCTTCTGGCTGACTTACAGGTGAGCAGTAACCACATTTTCCCACATTTAGTCAAATGTCTGCCAGTTTACACAAAAAAATAAGTATTCTGCATCTGACACCAGCCACCGTTCAGTACAGTCCTGACTTCTTTCATGTCGAAAAACGTTCTCTGGGCTGTTGTAAAAATGACCACTGCAGAAATTACATCTACCAACCAATGATTTCTTCACTGTTAAAGCAGACGCTTTGTTGCCTGTTGTAGAGGGGGGTTGCTGTTATAGGTTTCAGGACGTAAACTGGAAAATGTATGTAAGCTTTTTAATGAGGGAAAGTACTATTGTGAAAAGTGTAAACTGAATCCAGCCTATATATATGTCCACATAAAATCCAGATATAAACAGGTTGGATAAATGATTATGTAGATGAATGCTAGTTGCCATGAAATACTTTTGAGATGTGGAAGCTAATGAAGTCTGTCTAATGTAGCGTTCTTTTAGTACAGTGATATTATCACTATTGGCCTAAAAGTGCCTTGAGGTACGGATATGTATCTGTGGTCTTTGAAATAAACATGTGAACATTTTTGCATTTAGTGCTCTTTGTGCACACAGAGCCTCGAGCAGTCTGCCACAAGAGATGACACAGCAGACCAAGACACGTCCACTGACCCTTGCACTGAATTCAGATCAGTTTTTTTTCAATTCACTTTCCATTTGTCAGCATCATGAGAGCAGTGAAAAACCTAGACTGGCCAGAGAGCAGCAACGAATGTCACTGGGAGGGAAACTGCACAATGAAGAGCGTGGTGAACACACCACTTCCTTATTTCCAGAGATCCACTTTCTGTTGTCTTTTTTGCTTTGCTAACTTTCTATCGGTGGCGTGAATTACTGGCAAAGAAAAAGGAAGAGCAGCTGGGTGGTCTGTGTCTGGAATCCTAACTGAATCATCAGGACACACCAAACAAGAACTAACAGAGAAAGTTGTGATCTTTACACAATTGCATGCTATTGTGAGCACACCACTCAGTTTAGTTAACACAGATCTGGGTTACAGCTGTTTTGTTGTACTGAGGGTCTGCTTAACCACAGTGTGTGGCAAATATAGTTAACTATTAGTAAGATGAGAAATACCCTGAACCACAATACCAGACCAGCAGAACCTGTAGACCTTGCTCACTAACCCTCATCAACTGTCTCAAACTTGTTTAATACTTTTTAGCCTCCTACACCATTATTTTTAGATTAAGCAGCGCTACAGTTTGGGAGGAAGTGCTTGTGCTTTCTTCGCTTCTTCCTTTGCCTCTTTCCTCTCGTGTTGAGTCAACACTCTTAAAGAGCAGCAGAAGAGAATTGTCAGCTCTAGTCATAAACAGCAATGGGATACAATAACGGAGTTCATGTTTTATATTCTGGAGCCATGCTGCTTGTTCTCCGTTATGGTACGTATCTTTATTAACATCCTACTTTATATTTGAAGGTAGACTTTTCTTTTGTTGGTAATGACAGAAATAGATAATGGACTTCCTTCACAGCTTGGAAAGCCAAAAGCAAGTATTGCTACACACGAAGTCCACTTCATATTTTACCTGAATATTCAAAATCCAAATTTTTGTTGAATATCTAGGGGATAACGCATAAATAAAACACTTTACAGACTGTTTACTTAATTTGTTTCTGTTGTAAATTTCAGTGATGCTTATTGACCTACTCAACAGTATTTGACCTACTCAGCAGCTTTAGTAAAGTATTTTAGAAAGCTTCCAAAGTGTTTGATATGATAAATCTTCATGTAGAGATTTTCTCAGATACTCTGCATATGTTGGATAATATTATTAACAGTAGAAAATGAAATACATAAGACTGCAATACATAAAACTGTTGGATTATTAACTGACACACACCTTCCCATCAAGAGCTAGGCTTTCTTTTTTTTTTTTTTTCCACAGCCCTGTTTATTACCTAAACATAATGGAATCACATGTTTAACATGATTTAGGGTATTGTACATTTACAGAGAAATTTCCTTGTCCTGACTTTTTGCAAAGTGTTGCAAGCATCAGGTTCAGAATGTATGCATGTATGCATATTTATTAAAATATACACTCAAAAACTAAAACAAATGAAAAAGAAATTATATTTTCAATGTGCCATTTCCGCTCAGTAAATAAATACAAATTACCACATTTTGTGTGTTTTTTTTTTTTTTTTTTTTTACATACTGTCACAAATCCTTACAACTGGGTTTGTATGCATTATCTGACAGTGTGTATGACTGGGTAGTGACACCAAAATATTGCCATGTAACTGCTTACATTTATCAAAGAGTATCTGAAAAAGACTCAGAAAACTTACGGACATTATTTCTGTATATAAGTATCTGCAAAGAAGCCCTTGAAGCAATGGTTAATGCTTATAAACAAAAACTGTAAATAAATATTTGTTTGGCCTCAGTGTTTTTAAGTACCGTTTTGTCACTTGTCTTATTGTATTTATTGATGAATTCTCTCTCTGCTGCAGGTGTGTGTGTCTTGTCTGAGGAGAACACAGTGATAGAGAACAGAGATGTTGGGAGTTCCCTCACTTTACCTCTTGGATATCCAAAAGAATCAGTCACATTTGGAACATGGAAATTTATAGACGTTAACTTTGCCACATATACAAATGAAAAAGTTACTATATATAAACAGCTGCACTTCAATGGAAGATTAAAGGTGGGCAGTGATAATCTTAGTGTAGAAGTGACAAATCTTCAACTCCAAGACTCTGGACTGTACTACATTTCAGCATTAAAACCGAAAGAACAGCTTCCAACAAAGATCATCAGTCTGACAGTCCATGGTGAGAACTTTCATAAAACTTCAGCTGCTAAGTGAGAATAATCCATACTCATCAAGCACAGTGTTTTTCCCACAATATCCCTGATAAATGCATGCTCATTATTTACACAGGATGAATATGTAACCAAATCTCATTTAAAATGTGGTAGGAAATCAAAATTAAATATATAATTGTGAATAAAATCCACTAAATTGCTGGACAGAAGTCTTCCTAGGCTCTGCCAGATATTTGGGTTTGGGGATATATACCTCTGACCTTATGAGTGAACGTTTCATTTAATTCTAAGTGGGGCTCTGGTGGACTGACATTGTGCTTTTTCAAACATTTATTAAGAAATGTGAACTTAAGATGATTCTGTTATCTGCATTCTTGCTACTGCTGCTGACAACAGTGAGTAATTTATAATTAACTATAAAACTTTTATGTAATTTATGCAAATTAATGTAAACACTTCAAGGAACGGAAGAAACTGAAATATTAAAATTTTTGTTGTGCATATTTTTTTCAGAAAACTATATTAGATTGTTCCTTGGGGGAGTTAGGACGATTGTAAAGGCCTGGCATTGACAGGGGGCCATTTGAGGGCTATTGATACTATTTTATTAGTATTGCCTTGTGTAGAAGTCCCTCACTGGGTGACTGTGAGGAGTTTGGTGTGTTAACTCCGTGTCCACGTGGGTTTCCTCCCATGGTCCAAACACACACGTTGGTAGGTGGATTGACAACTCAAAAGTATCCGTAGGTGTGAGTGTGTGTCACCTTATGAAGGACTGGCGCCCCCTCCAGTGTGTGTTCCCGCCTTGCGCCCAGTGATTCCGGGTAGGCTCCGGACCTACCACAACCCTGAATTGGAAAAGCAGTTACAGACAATGAATGAATGAATGTCTTCTGTAGGCTTTTGAAATAAAACAATTTCATCTGTTAATATAATCAAATTAAATATAGTTTTGGGTGGTACATTGGCGCAGCAGGTAGTGTCGCTGCCACGCAGCTCCAGGAACTTGGAGGTTGGTAGGGGGTAGCATTTTTCATGGGGCCCAAGATTTCTAGTGGTGCCGCTGCTCTATCCTTTCTTCTACAAGTTAACACTGTTCACTGGGGTCTTAATAAAATATCTTTGAAAGATGAAAAAACATTTATTTGTCATTGTACAACATACAGCAAAATACACACATAAACTAGTGCACAGGGGCGTAGCACCAAATTCTAGGCCCTATGCACAAGCAGTGCCCGTGGGTCCCCCTCAGCAGAATGACCGCTAAGTTAAATGCGACTAGTTAAAAAGACAAGCGAATGTGGACTAAACCATTTCGTGCAAAGGGTGAGGGTGCCTGTCCTCAGACACTATATGTAGGCTAGGACACACAATTCAATCCATCAATCAAAGAATTTATTTACCCAATATATAAAATAATAAAATATACATTAGTTAATAATATTAATATTTAAAGGAAAATAATATTCCAATATAATAATAATAATATTCCAGACTCCTCAAGGGTCCTCGCCACACTTAGGGCCCTGGTAATTCAGTCCCACTTTTCTCCCCACTACAACACCCCTCACTAGGGCCAGTGACCACACACACACACACCACCCCCCTGAGTTTTTTCTCCATTGTGCTTTTTTGGCCTATTTATTCAGTACAGATTTCTTCACTCTCATTGTTTGTGTTTCAGTTTCTGAACACATATTGGACAAGTTCTGAACAAGTTTCTGAACAGTTTCTTTCTAATAAGTAGGATGTTGAAATACCAGTGACACTTTTGTGACAAATGCTAAGCAGTCAGTGATGGTCACTTGATGTTTGTTATGCTTGGATATCTGATAAAATGACAGCTACACATGCTTTATAACACATATATATTGTGTTCATTAAATAAGAATGGAGAATCACACAGTGCAAAGCTTCAGCCTTTGTTTCCATATCAAAATAAAGCTCATTAATATAAGAATATGATTCACTTAATTCTGACTCATAGAATGAAAAGTAATAACTGAATAACTTAAATTACTACTTGAATACACCAATCATGACACTGAAAAACTTTGACTAGTGAAAATGTTACTGGAAATATCAAAATGTGTTGATATTTGTGATTTCAAGAAACATTGTTCCATACTTTACAACAACCATTGTAATGTAACACTGGGAGAGCTGCAGAATCTTAGAATCTGAGAAAGATTCAGTAGGAGTATTGTGCTGCACACTTAAGATATGTCTGCTGCTTCTGAAAGAGCTACAGAATGTTATACAGTAACGCTCTGCTGCCTCTGAGGAAGCAGAGGATTATTGTATGAGCAAAAAACGTATGTGGTTGTCTACCATGTTATATAACATGGGCATTTCTATCCCCTCGTTTTCAAAGCACCCCTAAAAATAAGAGAAAAAGTATTTTTTAACGCAAGTTAATCTCTCATAAGCTGAGAAAAATGTTTAAAAAATTAATAAATAAATAAAAAAGATCTATAGAAATACATATGGTTTAAACCAAATATTTTAACAAGAAAAATACAGCAATGTTAAAGGAAACAAACTTGTCTTTGGCAGCACTTCTTGCACATTCACAGCTCATTATGCACATTCGCAGCTGCCGTGCAGACTGACTGTGCTGCTCTGTCTCTGAGAGCAGAGAAGCCCTGCCAAGGGAGCTGTGTCTCCCGCAGCTCCATCTCTGGGAGCAGAGGTTCCGCATAAGGAGTGCAGTGTCTCACACAGCTATATCCCTGGAGCAGAGAAGCTGCATAGAGAGAGATGGGTCTCCCGCAGCTCAATTTCTTTGACAAAAATAACCACGGGGAAAGAGCTTCAGTACACGGTCAGTCCCGGTGTTCCTTCGACTTGTGCAATGGGAAGATTAAGGCCTCCACTACTATACCATGATGAAACAAGACATGTACAGTTGATCTACATCAAGGGTAATTAATAAAAATGAATTAAGTTCCAATTAGAGATTTTCTCAAGCCAAGTTCCAGAACATAATGCATAACTTGAATTATGATCAGTGTCAGGATGTACATTAAAATAACCTTCACAGTAAGAGTCCTTGATTGGGCACAGAGCCAGAACCCAAACAACAAAATTGGGCACCTGTCTAAATACTTATGTCAGTTCCTGTAGCTACCACCACTTAAACAACATAAATGTCTTTATTTACAGCTGTGCTTACAGTTCAGATTGAGAGCAACCAGACCTGGACTGAGTCTAAAAACATGTGTAAGATTGATCTACGCTGCAGAGCGGGTGAAGATCAGAGTGTGTCGTACACATGGAGCGGCTTTAAGACTCAGACTGGACCTGAGCTGAGCTTCACTCTCTCAGAAGAACAGGGAGAAGTTACACTCAGCTGCACTGCAGCCACCAGCAACAGAACTGACTCTAACACAACCAGAGTGAAGTGCACTCCCACCAGGAGACCAACAGGTATTCTCTACTGTTTAGTACCAGGCGATGACAAAATGCTAACAATAAACTACTACTACTACTACTATGGCTGTTAAAACATCTAATACATATGGAAGGCACCATTTTTTCCCCATTAATATTTAAGTTTCTATTTCAATATATCAATATACTACCTCATCTTAATATACTATCTCAATAATATTGACTTACTATCTCAAAACAATGAGATACTATCTTAAAATAATGTGACAGTATCTTGAAATATTGAGATAGCAGCTTACATAATAATAATAATAAAAAACAAAATATTTCCCTTTTTTAATTATTATTTTATGTGGTGGAGACAGGCCAGTACTAATAATACTATCATTAAAATTATTGCTACTAGTTTTACTACAACCACCACCACTACTGCTCCTACTACTAGTATAATAATAATTTTTAAAAAATCAATATTAATAATAACAATCAAAGGTGATTTCATGATTGCCATTCAACTGTATATTTGAAAATTATTCCACGTTTAGTTTAAGAAAATACTAATGATTCTAATATTACCCATCCCAGGGACAACTTTTTTTTAATTCTTTCTTTGCTGCTAGTGTCTTTAATAAGCAATGGAATGAAATTAAAATTGTTGAGTTTTATAAAATAAAACAAGCAAGTACTCAACATGATAGCAAATGCTTGAAATATTTTTTTCATGAATAATTTAATTCAATCTGTATTTTAGGCTTCTGTTTTCTAGTTGGTAGATTATATTATTGGATTCAGTCATTTATTTAATACATGATAATAGGTGAGTGTAAATTACACTTATGTTACATGGGCTTTTGAAACGAACATTGGTAAATATATAATCAGTGGTACATATATGGCAACAGCTCATGGAATAAGCAACTACAATCTTAAATTGGTGCATTTCCCCTGTCTGTGTGTGCTTTCTCAGGATAATTTGGTTTCCTCCTATAGTCCAAAAACATTTTTGTATGTGCTGAATAAGTGTCCACAATTGTGAGTGACTGCATGAATGTGTGACTAATGTCAATGGTGCACTTACAGAAGAGGAATGAAAGAATTAATGAATGTAATGTAATAATATTATTTTATGTTTTTAGATACCAAAAATGATTCTATCTTTATGGGTTACTTATGGATTGCAGCAGGTGGAGGTGCTGCAGCTGTTCTGCTTATAGCTATTATTCTTGTGAGCTGCTGGTGGCGATCTCACAAAGGTGTGATACGTGACACGCACACACACACAGACAATTATATAGTTTCACTATAGTCCTCAGCTTTACTGTTGCATCAAAGATTTTTTTTTACCCAACATTTTCTGAACATTAATCATTCCATGATGTTTAGGTAAAGCTGTTTTTGTTCTCTGGTAAACAGTGTATACATGCTTATTAACAGCAGTCAATGTATGATTGATATCTGATGTCCATTTTTAAATACAAATTTTGGCCTATTTGTTGTTGCATTGATCCTGCGATTTGGATCATTATCTTGTGGTCAGGTTTATATTCTGACCACAATTTAATATATTCAGAATGTTATATTCAGGTTTATAATAATATATATAAAGTTTTTTTCATCAATCATCTTGATTCTTGAAACCTTCTATTAAGAGCAATGTTTATCTTTTTATTTTACTAGTCATTTATTATTACAAGTTCAATGAAGCAGAGAAATAAACTCTGAGTGGACACTGAAGTCAGTTTTTGTTTCTGTGAATCATGCAGGCAAATCTATCTCTGAAAGTGGGAGTACAGTGTATGCAGATGTAAACCCTGACTATTCAATAAAAAATGATGTAAGTATGTCTTTACATAAATATTTTCCAAGTTAGAAAATGTAATAAAAATTTTGCAAGTTGCATTCTTCTGAACCGTTAATTAACTGACAAAAGTGCAAAGAAAATGATTTGCACTAAAGAAATGTATTGTATTTTGTAAATTCAACAGCTGATCTGGCCTTCAGTTGTACCGCCCTAATTAACATATGTAAATAAATATTTAATATAAAATTAATAAATCCCCCTATAATTCATGTAAAAATATTTTAATATTCCTTTACTTATTTATTGTAAATTATGTTAGATCTTGATTTTTTTGTCAATTTTTCTCATGACCCCTTAAATAGTTCTCATTGCTTTGAGATGTTTATGTAATAGGTGTTATGAATTGTGACCTTGGCAGGAACTGTGTAACTATATTTAAGAGATCTATACACATACACTAACATAGTCACAATTTTAAACAAAGTTTTTTTTTTCCATGTTACAGAAGAGACCAGATAGCATAAATGTGGCATCCATTTATGAAACAGTTGATGAACTCAGAACAACATCAGACAAGGTTTGTGCTTTCCTGTCTTAAAATATCCAAAGTAATTGTAATTATGCACAGGACTAGATGTAAAACATCCTATGAATAATATCCTAGTTGCTGATTCGATCAGCAACCACTTACACCTAAAAACTAAGGTTCCTCATTGGACCCAGCCCTTGTGTACCCAACACAGCCACTACATCGCTAGCTCTGCACAGGAGTTATAATTTATGTGTTGTACATAATTAAGCCCTCCGGAAAGCTATGGAGCTGTATTAGGGTCAAAGGTTTGTTCATTTGAAAAAAAAAAATTCTGAAACTGAAAGTTCAAATGAATGAACTTTGAAAAATACAACAGTGCATTCAAAAAGTGTAGGATGATTTTTTTCCCCAATTTAAATACAATTTTGATTCAATTACTTTATTTTTTGGAATAAATAATTTATTATCAATGTTCACATTCCTATATATTTTGATATTTGAAGTCTTATATTTTTCAGATTCAAATCTTATTTTCTTAGTTTCATACTTTTTTTTAGGTCATAGATCTTATTTTCACTTTCACATTTCTGACGCTTTTCTCACGTGGGAGGAGGGACATCATCGTAGAGGGGTGTGGTCTAATGACTGACAGCATAGCAATGAAGGCGGAGGAGCTTCCTCAGTGTTGATAATGAGAACTATCGCTGAACACTCACGTTACATGCAATATTCAGTGTAAAACATTGACCTTATTCCCCAGGTTAAACGAGCTAAAAGAGCTCACTATAAAGTACTTTGTCACTGAAGTCAGTGTTTATACTGAATATTGCATATAACGTGAGTGTTCAGCGATAGTTCTCATTGTCAACACTGAGTAGGCTCCTCCACCTTCGTCAGACCACGCCCCTCTCTACTGATGTCCTGCCTCCCACACAAGAAAAGGGTCAGAAGTCTGAAACTAAAAAAAAAAAAGGATCTGAAAGTGAAAATAAGATCTGTGACCACAAAAAAGATATGAAACTAAAAAACATTAAGATTTGAATCTGAAAGCATAAAATCTGCAATTGAAAAATATAAGACTTCAAATATCAAAATATATAGGAACATGAACATTGAAAATAAATTATTTATTCCAAAAAATTAAATAATTTAAACAAAATTCAATTTAAATTTAAAAAAAAACCTCATCCTACACTTTTTTTTGAATGCACTGTTGTATTTTTCAAAGTTCCACCTCAAGATTTAAATTTTCAGTTTCAGATTATTTTTTTTTTTTTCAAATGAACAAAACCTTTGACCCTAATACAGCTCCATAGAAGGCACAACAGTAAAGTCTGGCATCCCAGACCCACCCCCCTCCAAACTAGTCTTACATCATTGTCTTATCTCTAGATCCAACTTGCCCTCCTTGGTGACTAAGGCTATTCCTAGCCCTACTGGTACAGATAAGGCATACTTAGTGCCACTAGTACCATGTAAGCTTTATGTAATACATCACCAACAAACACAAAAACGCAATACAGCTCCCCGCTCAACTGCCCTGTCCTCCATGTACCTAAAACATCACACACCTCAGCCCTTTCACACTCTGACCTGTAGCTTCTTACCTACGTCTACCAGCAATTTTCAAAAAATATTATTAAACTCACCTCTATAGCCCAAAACGTTTAATAATCTTCTATAGATTTTCCCAATGAAGCCATTGAACTCATTTTGTTTGCAACACTGCTGTTGTGCACCATTTTCACCTTCTCTCTGAAGTGACCTTATTAAAGGTTTCTATGAATCACATGACTTAAGGCCTGCTCTTCCACATTACACTTGGCCAATGTCGTTCCCCGATTTGAAGAGGAAATCTGATTTGGACTGTGCATGCACAATAAAAGTACATCATGTGCAGCAAAGGCACTACCTGTTACGCTGCACCGCTGCCTGATTTGGATTGCACATGCGTAGAACACAGTGCTTGTGTACACTTTACTGATAGCTACAATATTTTACTAATTTCTTTTTCAAGTATAATTGTAAAGAGACACAAACCTTTTTGGTTGAATGCCATGTGTGTCCTACATCACTATTCGTTATGTTTTGTTTAAACAGAAGACTACCTCAACATTGTCAGTTGTAAATAAACACACTTTGCCGGTGCTCCAGGTATTTAAACCCGTAACTAACTCATATTTATGTGTTTAAAATTACTCGCTTTGAAGATAAAGCTCTTTTTTTTGCCTTGGAATGTAGTCTCTTTTCTGCTATAAGAATGAAAGGTCAGCGCATGCACCGTCCACGACGTAGAGATACCTTCGCTTCACATGCACAGTCCTAATCGGGTTTCCTGTTCTAATCAGGGAACGACAGCCAATCACATCCCTTAACACTAATGAGGTCTTAGCTACCTGCACTGCTACTTGTGGATTCCACTTCCTTCCTGCTTTTGTAACTGCCACTACTGCTTGTATTACTGCACCCTTAGATTTGAGCAGGGGCAGCACGGTGGCACAGCAGGTAGTGTCACACAGCTCCAGGGACCTGGAGGTTGTGGATTGAATTCCCTCTCCGGGTGACTGTGAGGAGTGTGGTGTGTTCTCCCACGGTTTCCTCCAACAGTCCAAAAATACATTGGTTGGTGTATTGGGTGACTCAAAAGTGTCCGTGAGAGTATGTGCTGCCTGGTGAAGGTCTGTTTCTATGACGTAAAAAAAAAAATTCTAATTTGTAATATAGTTGATATTTTCATTTTATAAATAAAATTTTAGCAGTCATTAATAAATTGCAAATAAAAGAGTAAAAGCATCTAAGTTGCATCAACATACTGTCATAAAATGCACAGCAAAAATGTTTTATTTAAATTGTAGAGTAAATGATACAATTGATAGGCCTGTCAAGTGGTGCTGCAGACTTAATTTAGACATTATCAGGAAAGCCGCATATTCTCCCCCTTGGGGAGCGTAGATCAGCGAAGATACTGTCTGATGTGATACATATGAAAAATATAGCATTCTCCTTCAAATGTCACTTTCAAATACATGTAAAAAAAACACAAATAAAGAAACAGAATAAATTAAGTTAATTGAACCTTCTCCTAAATTTTTTATAGTAATAAAACAATTATACTCCCGTATTCCAAAAACACACGTTGGTAGGTGGATTGGCGACTCAAAAGTGTCCGTAGGTGTGAGTGTGTGTCTGTGTTGCCCTGTGAAGAACTGGCGACCCCTCCAGGGTGAATTCCTGCCTTGCACCCAATGATTCAAGATAGGCTCTGGACCCACCGTGACCCTGAACTGGATAAGAGTTACAGATAATGAATGGATGAATGAACAATTATACTTTTATGGTTCAGGACACATTCCTTTACTAAACTGTCTTTTTTTCCTTTACTGTCCACCCACAGCCTCAGACGCTTTATGACAAGGTGAGCTTTGCACCACGTCTCCCTCCTGGCCACTCCTCCTCCTCTTCCTCTTCTCCTTATCAGATGGTGCTGTGAAGATATGTTTTTCTGTGTTAATGTTATTCTACTCAATATAATCAGTTTCTGAACACTGGTGTAATTTTATTACTATATGTTGGAAAATAATTGTATTACCTTTCGGTGAAACTGGCTCAGTAAGTGTTTCAAGTCTGCAAATATAACAATAATTCATGTGTAAATAGTTGTTAATCTGAAATAATAGTGATGTTATTTTCAAATTTTCATTGTAAACCAGCACAGAAATTCTTAAAGAAACCTACACACACATTGCCCAATCATTAATTTCTTAGATTTTGTGGAGCCATTATCTGTTCAGCAATGACTCTAAAATATAAGTAACATAACATTAGCAATATAAATATAATCCCTAATTAGTGAGAAAAATATGGAGAAAGTTATCCATTAGAGTTTCACCTATGGCTCAAAAATAAGATTAAATTATGTGAACAGATGTAAATGTAAAAACATCAACTACAAAAAGTAATACACTTAGATATTTGGGTGCATGAAACATGACATTTATATAATTATTCATCTGAAAAGTACATCAGGGGTTCTATTCTAAATAAATACCAATGGAATTGAGATGCACAGATATTTGGACTTTTTGGGGGCAGTGAGGTAAGTGAAGTGAGCTTGAGGCCTGAGGGTCACCGGTTCAATTCCGGGGACCAGCAAGGAAAATTTTATTCACGGCTGAAGTGCCCTTGAGCAAGGCACCTAACTCCCAAACTGCTCATTGGGCACCGTTGGCAGCCCCCTGCTCCAGATGTGTGTGTGTGAGGAAATTGTTCGCTAGTGTGTGTTTATGTGTTCACTGCCATGGATGGGTCAAAGGCAGAGAAGTAATTTCCCCAAGGGGATCAATAAAGGTGTTTCTTCTTCTCCTTCTTTTTGGCATGAAATCAAAACCCAACGTATTTGAATGTTTCAAAGTGAAAATGAATTAAGTAGCATTAACTAACTCATCTAGAGGAATTTTGTAGAAATTATAGATTTTTCCTATTTCATTATTAAAGGTAAAATTCAAGTATTTATTTATTTTGAAGGAATGTCTCACTTACCTTAAAATCAACACCAAAAGACAGATGATAAATAAAACTAGAGATGTTATGGTCAAGTGGTGATTTCTCTTTCTACATGGCACAGTTTCTGTACCTAGAAAAGAGAAATTCAGATCTTTATAAATAAAAGCTGTCACAAATTATATATTAGCATTCCTTCAGTACATCCATGAAAAATTATTTTGGCTGTAGATTCAAAGGATCTTTTATACATTTGAGATATAAAGCCATAAACAAAGCAGTGAACCCCAACCCTTCTTTGATTTTTTGGTGGATGATTTTATATCCTGTCATGACATGTTAATTGCAACCAATACACTTGCCTGGACAGTTTCAAATCTGTGTAACCTGAACATTTTATAAAGGTTTTATTCTTAAATTGTGGTTGTCCCTACTTTTTTGTAGGCATCATATTGCAGGTACAATCAAGGTGGTCAGTGGCACTGGAAAGATTCTTTGTATTTTAGAATAAAGGACCTCTGTCTTAAACATCACGTTTCTTTGGAACCTTTGTATTTTAATGTGCCTCTCACCCTTTATTCACGCCACCTAATACACTTCTAGTTTCCACTCTTGAAAAGGCATTTGCTGAATGACTGGTCTTATGGTGATCTGAAGGAACTAGCCCAGTGAGCTAGTGCATTCAAACTCAGACTGTGGTTACTGGTGATACGCAAAGAAAACAAAGAGAAAAATCTTAAATCTTTTTTGTGATTAACAAAATGATTTTTAAAAATAAATAAATAAATAAATCAACTTAATGATTTGAAGCAGTGCTCATTCAAAATAAAGAATACTGCCACCCTGTGTCCCAAATCCCATTTTATCATGTGAACATATGGATTGCAAAAGCAGGTACGCCATGCAAAACTGGTCAAGAACTTTGTTTACCACTTGTCAAATAGATGATCTAGACCAAGTACAATAACATAATGGACCCTGAGCCAGATCTGCATTTAAAACTCACTGATTTAGTCCCTTCCACGGCATGGTTAGGCTCAGCCCTATCACCAAAATGGTATCGTTACACTTATATAGCACCTTTCTAGATACCCAAGGACGCTTCACAATCTACACTTCTCAGAACGCTCAATCCACACACACACAGTGGCGAGAAGCGGCAGCCAAACGCGCACAGCGTACTCTCGACCAGGAACGACCGTCCACCTGGAGGACTGCATCGGGCACTAGGATTTCACCCAAAACAGAGCTCCAATCCATATCTGGGCACACACACATTCACTCACACATACACACTCATTAACTCACAAACCAGGACAGTTATTACAGAAGCCAATTCACCTACCCTCCATGTTTTTGGACTGTGGGAGAAAACCGGAGACCCCGGAGAAAACCCACGCAGACACGGGGAGAACATGGAAACTCCACCCAGATGGGACTTGAACCCAAGATCCCAGTGCTGGGAGGCGAACGTGCTAACCACCAAGCCACCGTGCCACCGGTATGCTGTAAATGTATATAAACCTTCAGCGTACATTGTTTTAGTGTGTGGGGTGTATTTCTGTGTTATGACTTATAGATGGTACTTGGCATATTTGGTCTGATAATGGGTGGTATCACTGAGCTCATTAAATAAAATTAGCAGAGCTCTTCTTGTAGTACAGTTAAGGTCAGAGCCATGCTGAGCCATACTAAATATCTAATATGTATTCATATTAATATGTATAGAATGTATTTCTACATTTTTATATAATAAATTACTTTAATTAATGATTTTAATTAAATATATTTCTCATACCAGTAGTATGCATTTTATTTTTGTTACAATATATTGCCAAAAGTATTCACTCACCCATCCAAATAATTGAATTTAGGTATTCCAATCACTTTCATGAACACAGGTGCATAAACCACGCACCTAGGCATGCAGACTGTTTGACAAACGTTTGTGAAAGAATGAATTGCTCTCAGTGTATTCCAGGGTGGTACCATGTTAGTAGTGAAATTTCCTTGCTACTAAATTCTCCATAGTCATATGTCAGTGGTATTACAAGAAAGTGGAAATAACTGGGAACAAAAGCAACTCAGCCACAAAGTGGTAGGCCATGTAAAATGACAGAGTGGGACCAGCAGATGCTGAGGTGCATAGTGCGAAGAAGTCATCAACTTACTGCAGAGTCTATTGCTACAGACCTCCAAAATTCATGCGGCCTGATTAGCTCAAGAACAGTGTGTAGAGAACTTCATAGAATGGGTTTCCATGATCGAGCAGCTGCATCCAAGCCTTACATCACAATGCACAGTGCATACCATCAAATGCAGTGGTGTAAAGCACACACCACTGGACTCTAGAGCAGTGGAGAGGTGTTCTTATGTGGTGTGGGGTTATTTTTCAGGAGTTTTAAGGAGTTTCTAAGAAGGCCTCTGCCCATTAGTTCCAGAGAAAGTTTCAGCATTCCAAGAGATTTGGGACTAACATGGGATAAGACACTGCGTGATCCACCTGAGTTTTTACCCATATTTACATAAGTTTGAGTCTGACAGTCACAGCTGCAAGGGTCATGATGAGAATGTGAAAATATGACATTACTCCCATTCTCTTCACTGGCTTCCTCTCTCTGCCCGGATCAAATACAAGATTTCCCTTCTTTCTCACCAGTGCATCTATGGCAATGCCCCTTCTTACCTGAAAGAACTGCTCACCCAACTAACCTCATCACGATCTCTCCGCTCTACAACCTCAAATCGCCTTTTACCCCCAGAACCAAGCTCAGCACCATGAGTGACCGGGCCTAAATTTCTTTTATTTGTTTTTCTTTTTCTCATAAAAATGTTCTACCTTGTAGCACATTGAGATTTGTTTCAAAGTGTGTTATAAATAAAATGTATTATTATTATTATTATTACAATTTCATGTTCCCAACTTGTGGAGACTCGTGGGAATAGTTTAGGGATGTTATGGAAGATTTCTTGTGACAGTGTGACACAATTCAATAAATAAAGAAATAATTAAAAGGAGGATTCATTTATTAAATGATTAATTTATTACATTTTGATATAAAAGCTTAGATAATTTGTGATGAATCTAATCATTATTTAAATGTGCATTATTAATATTGTCTTAACTGTATTATTGAAATAATTTAATAAATTATTTCACTATTTATAAATTTATTTCATACTCATTGCAGCCTTGCAGTATGAAATAATTAAATCTGTCAACATCATGCATCAGTGGGCAGGCATAGCCCTGATCCAGTCAGACTGATTGGCTAGGTTGCGCTGTAAGGCAAGACAGATTGATCTCGTACATTAGATTCATATTTCTGCCTACTAATGATAGTTTTAAGAAGACAAAATGTCAAAAAGCTGCCCTGAACTCTTAAGGGAGGCAGCAAATTTAATTGAAGAGGCATTAAGAAACACCCCTGCTGCTCCGTTATCTTCCACTCCATCAGGTTCCACCCTAGAACTTGACAGACAGCCTGTACAAGTTAATTAGTGCTAGCTAGATAGAAAAAGATCTTAGTGTTAGCCAACAGCAAGCTATCGGCACTGCACTCATGCTTACGAAGTTTATATGCGTATTAAATCAATCAGTCTGATTGGATCAGATTATTTCATAGTGTAAGACACATGAAATAAATATATAACTAGTTAAATAGTTAAATGACAAATACAATTAATAAAATATTTAATCCTTATTTAGATCTGCATTTTAAATAAATCAAATTAACTTTTGCCTGTTCCAAAATTCTTGTGCGCCAGTGCACAAAGCAAGGTCCATAAAAACATGAATGAGTACGTGTGGTGTGGAAGATCTTGACTGAACTGCGCAGAGTCCTGACCTCAACCCAATAGAACACTTAGCGATTAATTAGAGCAGATACGGCGAGCTAAGCCTTCTTGTCACTCCAGTTCATATGCGTGCGAAGGCAGATGAGCGAGTTATGTGTCCATTTCTGCACATGGTTTAAAAACTCCAGAGACATGCACATCTTGTATTTTAAGTTTACTTTTGGTGGCTAATTCATCTTAAAATGAAACTTTAAAATCTACAATTCTAATAGAATAAATTACAATTATGTTCCCTAACTAAATGTACAGAATATGTACCACTAAGTGTACCACCATAGTGACAGATTTTCTGACAGTGCATGCTCTACAATCAAAATCTTTCTCAGCAGGTGATTGTCATGATTTAGTCTGGTCTAAAATCATGTGATATTGTTCGTCTTTTATGTGATGTGTTTTCCATGTGCCTTTGTCGATGTTTTGTTTTGTGGCTTTAATGTCACCTGTGAGCCTTGTGGGGTCAAGTGACCCAGGTCACAGGTGTGTCTTGTAATGAGTCCCTTTATAAGCCCTGTGATCCTGAGTAGATGTTGCCAGTCATTTGTGTAGTGTTTTGTATAGTTGTTTCAGCAGTGTTAACTTCTGGTGTTTCAATATAAATTGTTATATTTGGCTTTTCCAGTATTTGTATTTAGTGTTTCCTTTGATGTGCTTTACTGTACTTTTGTCCATTTCCTGTTGATTCTGGTTGCATAATAACAACACCAAGCTGCAACTATACACTTTCTAAACAAGCCATGTTCAGCTGTGTCATGATGTACGTATACATAAACATAGTGAAACTTATCCTCTCCTGATAAGAGAGAGGATAAGGACTTTATTTTTTACAAGCTGACTTTTTTGGTTTTCTTTAAAAATTTAGACAGTAGTGCTGCATGACACAACCAAAAAAAAGCGCAAAATATAATGTACACATTATACACATATAGCACAAATGCTTATCAATCATGTATCTAGCAACAGTAGGCTAGCACACACACTAACTCTCCACAGTTTTCACATCCCAGGCAGCCTGTAGGACACAGTAAAGGAGCTTTGTTCTCATTCTCTTTCCTCTCTTACAGATGAATCTAATATACAACTTCAAAATAAATTTGCAGATTAGACTCTCTTACTCTGATATCTCTAAGCTGCAAACCAAAGCCAAACATATACATGTCTTGACCTGTTTGTCACAATCCCTGCTCCTCTGTTCCAGGACACTCTAGCCCACCTGACTGATGCTTTCTTCCACATTCCACAGCTGGAATATATAAAATTATGGCACAGTATTTGTTCATGTTCAGTTTGTTCTTGTTTTGGACTTTTTTTTTGTAAGTTTATTGTTAAAGAAAGCCACCCTGGTATTATTCCAGTGTTAACCGCAGTTGTGATAACATTTCTCATCTGGTCTGTCTTATAGTCTGAGATAGAACACATACCTGGACACTGTACAGTACGATGATCTGATTCATTGCGAGTGCCATCAGAGGCTGTGCAGGTGAAGCTGATGTTTCTATTTGATTGGAAGGACGTCCACATCTCACACTTACTGGATGCGTCCTCTCTCGTGTACAACATAGGAACTTTAAATCCATCCTCTGTTGTCCAGGAGAGAGAGATTTTATCCACAGATGAAGAGCACATCAGGTTGACTATACAGTTCTCCTTAACCAGTGAACGGGACAGCACTGTTATGTTCGGTTTGCTGAGCTTTTCTGGGGGAAATTAATGAATTCAGGTTATTATTGTGGAATGGAAAAAAAAAAACAATAATAATGATAATGAAAATACAAAACCTAGATGGACATGCAATAGCTGATGCAGTTCTTTAATATTTCAGTATTATTTGTCATCTACATCCGTGGTTCTCAAACAGGTACGAAGTAAGTAGTATGCCCAAAGACCTCAAATTTTACTTATTTAGTAATTTAGTAATTATGTAATAACTGAATATCCAAAGTTTTCATGTGAAAATTATGTTTCAAAGCATATCAATTTTTTTATAACATTTAACATCAAGGATAGAATATTTTCTTAAATTTAAACAAATGTAAATAAGTGTAGTATTGGTACTACAGACTTGTCTGATCATGCCCCTAACTACTTATCTGTAACTTTGGACAGGCAACCTAAAGTAACATTATGGAGGCTAAATCAACATTATAATAATCCTCTAACTATACAGACACAGAAAAATTATATTAAAGAATATCTTGGTTCATGGTTGATGTTTCACCCTCTATATTATGGCCTGCCATGAAGGCTGTTATGAGGGGGAAAAACCTTGAAGACAACCACTTTATTAAAAAAAAATGCAAACACAATAAAAAAGATTACAGACAATTAACTATAATATATATCATGCAAATCCGAAATAGGAAATTAATAGATTAAAAAAATTACATGAGAACTATGATTTGGAAAAACAACAGAAAGGTCTGAAACAAAGATATTATAAAGTGGGAGGTAGGTCCACAAAACTTTTAGCTTATATATGATGGAAACAATATTATAACAGTATTTATAATATTAGAAATCCAATAACTAAAGTTTCTGAATCTAAAGTAGAGAAATTCATGAATGTTTTGAGATATACTATGAAGGTTTATAATCCCAACCAAATTAATTAAATGACATTCAGAAATGTTCTAGAATACTCTAAAATTACCTAAGAATGGGAAGCTAAACCTAAAAGCTAAAGGAAATATTTAATTAACATCAATATATATGGAATGCACGTTGGTATATATGGAATGAACATTGATATATATGGAATGAACATTTATATATAAGGAATGAATACTGATATACAGGTGCCGGTCATAAAATTAAAATAACATGAAAATGATTTATTTCAGTAATTCCATTCAAAAAGTGAAACTTGTATATTACACACAGACTGATATATTTCAAGTGTTTATTTCTTTTAATCTGATGATTATAACTGACAACTAATGAAAACTAATAAAATTAGAATATTGTGAAAAGGTTCAATATTGAAGACACCAGGTAGCACAATCTAATCAGCTAATTAACTGAAAACACCTGGAAAGGCTTTAAATGGTCTCGCAGTCTAGTTCTGTAGGCTACACACTTATGGGGAAGACTGCTGACTTGACAGTTGTCCAAAAGACAACCATTGACACCTTACACAAGCAGGGCAAGACACAAAAGTCATTGCTAAAGAGGCTGGATCTTCACAGAGCTTTGTGTCCAAGCACATTAATAGAGAGGTGAATGGAAGGAAAATAAGTGTACAAGCAATAGGGATAACTGTGAAACAAAACCCATTCAAAAATGTGGGGGAGATTCACAAAGCCTTGACTGCAGCTGGAGTCAGTGCTTCAAGAACCACCTCACACAGACGTATGCAAGACATGGGTTTCAGCTGTTGCATTCTTTGTGTCAAGCCACTTTTGAACAAGAGACAGCATCAGAAGCATCTCGCCCCTGGGCTAAAGACAAAAAGGACTGGACTACTGCTGAGTGATCCGAATTTATGTTCTCTGATGAAAGTAAATTTTGCATTTCCTTTTGAAATCAAGGTACCAAATCAAAGTCAGGAGGAAGAGAAAAGAGGCACAGAATCCACGTTGGTTGAGGTCTAGTGTAAAGTGTCACAGTCAGTGATGGTTTGGGGTGCCATGTCATCTGCTGGTGTTGGGCCACTGTGTTTTCTGAGGTCTAAGGTCAACGCAGCCGTCTACCAGGAAGTTTTAGAGCACTTCATGCTTCCTGCTGCTGACCAACTTTATGGACATGCAGATTTCATTTTCCAAAAGGACTTGGCACCTGCACAAAGTGCCAAAGCTACCAGTACCTGGTTTAAGGACCATGGTAACCCTGTTCTTAACTGGCCAGCAAACCCCTATATAAAATATATGGGGTATTGTGAAGAGGAACATGCAATACGCCAGACCCAACAATGCAGAAGAGCTGAAGGCCACTATCAGAGCAACCTGGGCTCTCATAACACCTGAGCAGTGCCACAGACTGATCGACTCCATGCCACGCCACATTGCTGCAGTAATTCAGGCAAAAGGAGTCCCAACTAAGTATTGAGTGCTGTACATGCTCATACTTTTCATGTTCATATTTTCAGTTGGCCAGCATTTCTAAAAATCCTTTTTTTGTATATTCTAATTTAGTGAGATGCTGAATTTGGGGTTTTCATTAGTTGTCAGTTATATTCATCAAATTTAAAGAAATAAACACTTGAAATATATCAGTCTGTGTGTAATGAATGAGTATAATACAAACCGGATTCTAAAAAAGCTGGGACACTAAACAAATTGTGAATAAAAACTGAATGCAATGATGTGGTCTCCTGACAGGTCTTCCGGCCTGTGCTGTGAGACTGCTACAGATGATCCAGGATGCTGCAGCACGCCTGGTTTTTGACCAGCCTAAAAGAGCACATGTCACGCCCCTATTAGTTGAGCTGCATTGGCTACTCTTAGCTGCTCGCATCAAATTTAAATCACTAATGATGGCCTTAAGAGTATTCACTGGCTCTGCTCCCATCTACCGCAATAAACTCTTAAAACCATATGTTAGCGCCCACCCTCTCCGTTCCTCAAAGGAGCGCCAACTAACACGACCAACCCCCCGTACAGGTCAGTCGAGGCTATTCTCATCTCTGGTACCACGCTGTTGGAACGAGCTTTCAAGCACTATCAGAGCAACAGAAACCCTCTCCGCATTCAAGAAATCCTTGAAGACCCAGCTCTTCCGAGAGTATCTCTTGCACTGAAAGTCTTTCTTTAATGCACTTACTACTTTCTGGCATTTTGCACTCAATGTAAGGTAATTTATATAAATTGTGCTGTAGTTTGAATGTTAGATCCTCTTTTGTAAGTCGCTTTGGACAAAAGCGTCTGCCAAATGCATAAATGTAAATGTAAATGTGGAGGTGCCAACATTTAATATTCTATTCAGAATAGAACACAAATCACAGATCAAAAGTTTAAACTGAGAAAATGTATCATTTTAAGGGAAAAATATGCTGTTTCAAAATTTCATGGCGTCAACAAATCCCAACAAATTACCACTGTGGCATCCCCCTTCTTCTTACGACACTCAACAGACGTCTGGGGACAGAGGAGACCAGTTTCTCAAGTTTAGAAATAGGAATGCTCTCCCATTCATGTTTAATACAGGCCTCTGTTCAATCGTCTTGGGCCTTCTTTGTCACACCTTCCTCTTTATGATGCGCCAAATGTTCTCTATAGGTGAAAGATCTGGACTGCAGGCTGGCAATTTCAGTACCCAGATCTTTCTCCTACGTAGCCATGATGTTGTGATTGCTGCAGAATGTAGTCTGGCATTATCTTGTTGAAAAATGCAGGGTCTTCCCTGAAAGAGATGATGTCTAGATGGGAGCATATGTTGTTCTAGACCCTGAACATAGTTCTCTGCATTAATGGTGCCTTTCCAGACATGCAAGCTACCCATGCCACAAGCACTCATGCAACCCCATACCATCAGTGATGCAGGCTTCTGAACGAAGCATTGATAACAGCTTGGGTTATCCTTGTCCTCTCTGGTCCGGATGACATGGCGTCCCGGTGTTCCATAAAGAACTTCAAATTGTGACTCATCTGACCACAGAACAGTCTTCCATTTTGCCACACTTTTAAAAGACCCCTGGCCCAGTGCAAACGTCTGAGCTTGTGGAGCTTGCTTAGAAATGGCTTCCTCTTTGCACTGTAGAGTTTCAGCTGGCAACGGTGGATGGCACGGTGGATTGTGTTCACTGACAATGCTTTCTGGAAGTATTCCTGAGCCCATTCTGTTATTTCCTTGACAGTGGCATTCCTGTTTGAGGCGCAGTGACGTTTAAGGGCCTGGAGATCACGAGCATCCAGTAGAGTTTTACCTTGACCCTTACGCACAGCAATTGTTCCAGATTCTCTGAATCTTTTGATGATTTTATGCACGGTTGATGATGATAACTTAAAATTCTTTGCTATTTTACGCTGGGTAACACCATTCTGGTATTGCTGCACAACAATGGTGGAATTGGTGATCCTCTTACCATCTTGGCTTCAGAGAGACACTGACACTCTGAGAAGCTGTTTTTATACCCACTCATGTTGTCAATTGACCTAATTAGTGTTAATTGGTCTTCCAGCTGTTCGTTATATGCTCAATTTCCTTTTTCCAGCCACTTATTGCTTACTTGTTCCAACTTTTTTGGGATTTGTTGACACTGTGAAATTTTGAATCAACATATTTTTCCTTTAAAATGTTACATTTACTCAGATTAAACTTTTGATCTGTCATCTATGTTCTATTACGAATAAAATATTGACATTTGCCATCTCCACATCATTGCATTCAGTTTTTATTCACAATTTGTTTAGTGTCCCAACTTTTTTGGAATCCAGTTTGTATACAAGTTTCACTTTTTGAATGGATTACTGAAATAAATCAACTTTTTCATTAAAAATGTTTTCAGTTTTGTAGCTCTAAATATATTAAAGAAAGTGTCTTGGTGAAATGTTTGCAGTGTCACATGTTTAGAGTAAACTGTCACATGACCAGACCTGTTTATGCCCTGATTGCACCACGAGAAGACGATGGCTGCATCAAAGCTCTCAAAGAAAAGGTTAATAATATATGTTAACGTAAAGAGGGGAGAACTGTTTTTGAAACATAAAATCTTTAAAGAGTCTAGCGTGGATATATGCATCAGGCTTCAAACATAAAGATATAAAACTTTTATTATTTGTGAAGAATAAACAACAAGCGGGACACAATCGTGAAGTGGAATGAAATTTATTGGATGTGTCAAACTTTTTTAACAAATAAAATACTGAAAAGTGGGGCATGCAATATTATTCGGCCCCTTTACTTTCAGTTCAGCAAACTCACTCCAGAGGTTCAGTGAGGATCTCTGAAAGATCCAGTGTTGTCCCAAATGACTGATGATGATAAATAGAATCCACCTGTGTGTAATCAAGTCTCTGTATAAATCCACCTGCTCTGTGATAGTCTCAGGGTTCTGTTTAAAGCACAGAGAGCATCATGAAGACACCAGGCAGGTCCAAGATACTGTTACGGAAAAGTTTAAAGTCGGATTTGGATACAAAATATTTCCCAAGCTTTAAACATCCCAAGGAGAACTGTGCAAGCAATCATATAGAAATGGTTCAGACCACTGCAAATCTACCAAGAGCTGGTCGTGCCTCTAAACTTCTTTATCTCGAACAAGGAGAAGACTGATCAAAAATGCAGCCAAGAGGCCAATAATCACTCTGGATGAACTGCAGAGATCTGCAGCTGAGGTGGGAGAGTTTGTCCATAGGACAACAATCAGTCGTACACTGCACACATCTGGTCTTTATGGAAGAGTGGCAAGAAGAAAGCCATTTCTCAAAGATATCCATAAAAAGTCTTGTTTAAAGTTTGCCACAAGCCACCTGGGAGACACACCAAACATGTGGAAGAAGGTGCTCTGGTCAGATGAAACCAAAATCAAACTGTTTGGCCACAATGCAAAACGATATGTTTGGTGTAAAAGCAACACAGCTCATCACCCTGAACACACCAGCCCCACTGTCAAACATGGTGGTGGCAGCATCATGGTTTGGGCCTGCTTTTCGTCAGCAGGGACAGGGAAGATGGTCAAAATTTGGATGGGGCCAAATACAGCACCATCCATCCATCCATTCATTATCTGTAACCGCTTATCCAATTTAGGGTCGCGGGGGGTCCAGAGCCTACCTGGAATCATTGGGCACAAGGCGGGAATACACCCTGGAGGGGACGCCAGTCCTTCACAGGGCAACACAGACACATTCACTCACACACTCATACCTACGGACACTTTCGAGTCTACAGCACCATTCTGGAAGAAAATCTGTTGGAGTCTGCAAGAGACCTGAGGCTGGGACGGAGATTTATCTTCCAACAAGACAATGATCCAAAACATAAAGCCAAATCTACAATGGAATGGTTCAAAAATAAACATATCCAGGTGTTGGAATGGCCAAATCAAAGTCTAGACCTGAATCCAATCGAGAATCTGTGGAAAGAGCTGAAGACTGCTGTTCACAAACGCTCTCCATCCAACCTCACTGAGCTGATAGGTTGATATATCTCTAACTGATAGAGATATACCACAAGCAACTAGCAGCTTTAATTGTAGCAAAAGGTGGCGCTACAAAGTATTAAGGCAAAGGGGGCCGAATAATATTGCACGCCTCACTTTTCAGTTTTTTATTTGTTAAAAAAAGTTTGACACATCCAATAAATTTCATTCCACTACACGACTGTGTCCCACTTGTTGTTGATTTTTCACAAAAAATTAAAATTTTATATCTTTGTTTGAAGCCTGAAATGTGGCAAAAGGTTGACAAGTTGATTACTTTCCCAAGGCACTGTATATCAAAGTTCATTAAATATTTCCTGTTTGGCTTGCCACACCTAAGGCACGGTCAACGTTTTCTTCAAGTCATAATGAGAAACCAGTACAGCGCAGGCACATGCTTCTTACAATCCTTACAAAGTCTTGCTTGTTTACTGTAATGTCTGCAGTAAATTAATGATAAATACATTACAGCTGCTGTCTCACATACTACACACAACAACCTTTGTAAACATGTCACCAACAATATATTATAGAGCAAAATCATACAATGCTATTGGTTACTACCATACACAATCTAATATTAAAAGCATAGACCACCAAATACTCAAAATTAGTCAGCAGTTTTCTTGCCCTGAAAATGAAATTAATATTAAACAGAATCTCTTCCATGGAAACTGTGTTAATTAATTCTGAATAAATGGGAATAATGTCACTGAAGCTTAGGCGTTGTCCTATTTCATACATTCATACTGTTATCGAAGTTATAGAACCTTTAAGTCAAGCAGTAATACCACAGATATAAAGTGAATTGAGGTTTATGGTGCTGAACAAAAGCTGGTGTTATTTGATGATGTATCTTTATCTAGAGCAACCTAATCAATCACTTTCAGGGCTGATTATCACACTGGAAAAATACGTATCACTTTGGGGTATAAATTAAATGTTCAAAAGACTCAGGTTATTACATTAAATTATGTCCCTCCTAAGCTTTAAAATATACGTAGATTTAATTGGCATCCAACTTTCATTCATTCATTATCTGTAACCCTTATACAGTTCAGAGTCGCGGTGGGTCCAGAGCCTACCTGGAATCATTGGGCGCAAGGTGGGAATACAGTGGCACCAGTCATTGGGCGGCAGTCCTTCACAGGGCAACACACACATACTCACACCTACAGATACTTTTGAGTCGCCAATCCACCTACCAAGGTGTGTTTTTGGACCATAGGAGGAAACCGGAGCACCCGGAGGAAACCCACGCAGACACACCACACTCCTCACAGACAGTCACCCGGAGTCTGAGTTGAGCCCACAACCTCCAGGTCTCTGGAGTTGTGTGACTGCGACACTACCTGCTGCGCCACCGTGCCGCTCAGGCATCTGACTTCTTTCAAGTAAATTACAATAATTAATTTTTATAATAAAGGCAGATATGCAATGATGGAACCTCGTTGCTTTTCTTACACCAATTCAAATGATAGAAATGATCAAAATGAATATACTACCCCGATTGTCCTCCCTTGCCTCTGTGATTACTTCTATGCCTCTCAACTAAGGCTTTTTTTATGTAATGTGTGTAATGATTATACATTATACATCATGGTGGAAAGAGATCGAAAATGCTGTGACAATAAACTTTCCATTGAAAGTAATGATAGCAGACAAAAATTTATCAAGACAACTTTTAGATAAGGAAAATCACTAGATCAATTTAACTATGAAAATTTGGGAAAAGGTAATCACCTCAAATGAAATACATGATCCTGTAAAACTTTTGAAGTGGCATGCATATGATAGTGGGTTCTCCCCAAATAAATTTGATAATTTGGCTTTAAGAGGTGGACAAGAAAGTGTTTTACAACATACAACACTTTCAGACACAATGGAGTTTTTCAATCATTCCATATGATCTGGAGCATAAAGAGTTTTTAGATATCTTCAAGTATGACATACGGAAAAATATGTCAACTTCAATGGACTACAACAAGCTCTACAACATGGAGAGAATTCTGCTGGAAGAATATCCTTAGATATTTGTAACACCAGCACAGAAAAAAACATCAAGGTTCAGGATCTATTTGTTGGAGAAAGCATGACTCAGAGAATGTTAACCTTTTTCAGATCTACTGGAAGTGTATTATTTTGTTTAATTATTGGTAGGATGAACATCAGGCTGTCTGTATTGTAATGCAGATGGACATAACATGTAACTTTGATTCTCTCTATTTGGGTAATCTTCATTTGTACTTGGACCAAAATGATAAAACATTACTGAAGGCCTTGCTAGCTGCAAGTAAGAAAGCAATCACAAAATCTACTGAAGCCCCTCAATTACAAGATTGTTATGACCTTGTACATTACATTTACATTCATTCATTATCTGTAACCGCTTACACCCTGGAGGGGGCGGCAGTCCTTCAAAGGGCAACACACACACATTCACTCACACCTACAGACACTTTTGAGTCGCCAATCCACCTGCAACGTGTGTTTTTGGACTGTGGGAGGAAACCGGAGCACCCAGAGGAAACCCACACGGACACGGGGAGAACACACCAACTCCTTACATACAGTCACCTGGAGCGGAAATCGAACCCACAACCTCCAGGCCCCTGGAGCTGTGTGACTGCGACACTACCTGCTGCGCCACCGTGCCACCCTACATTTACATGGTTAACAATGGTTAAAATGGTTAAAAAATAAATAAATAATAATAATAATAATAAATCTCTTCTTGATTTTGTTTCTTTCAAAAGTCTTATTGCCAATTTTTGTTTTTGGGTGCACGTGATTCTGTGATAAGACCCAAAGGTGGTACTTGGAGGTTTGTTTCATACTTGGTGGTTTTGATTTAAAAAGTTTGATAACCAGTGATTTAAATAAATTACAGGCCTGGTGATAAAAAGCATTAGAAAGTCTCAAGAATTATTCTCTTACCCTTAACTGTCAGAAAAATGTATATGTCTTGTGGAATTGCGTCACTTATAAGGGATACGGTGTATTTCAGGTGGTCATCTATAGTTAAATTTTTAATCTCCAAATCTCCAGTAGAGGTGTTGAGTTCAAGTCGGTCCTTGTATCTCCAGAACAAGAAATTCACATTGCTACCATCATAAACAGCAATGTATGTTGTGTTGGTGTAGATGGACCAAGCAATTTTGTTGAGTCTCTGTGATGGATCCACCCCTGACTTCAAGATGACAGACTGGCCGATGTAACCAGTAACATTACTGACACTCAGTGCTTTAAAAAAAAAAAATATCAAAATGGCGTCACTTAGCATGTGCCCTCAGTACAGTTAACTTAATATGACAAACTCAGAAAAATCTGTGAGATTATACAACACAAAAATATGCGTATAAATGTGGCATATAGTCAGGTTTCTAAACAAAAAGGAAGCAGTAATACTTCCTTTCTGAAACACACCAGCAGTTCACAGACACTAATGCTACCGATAACCTGAACGATAACTTTTACATGAATTTATATATACACACAGACACCTTTCCCTCCCCTATAACTTGACCCATTATATTTGGTACAAAATTAAACCTAACATCCTTAAACATTATAGCAACAAACAGCATAATATATGTGTAGTAATAAACAACATTACAGAGACTAATTTTGTTGATGTGTGTCAAAGATGGTAGGAAACCCATACTAAAAAATGTACATACCTTGATGGAAATAAGCAACTACACAGAATATTAGTAAGAATCTGTCCTGCATCATCACTTTATGGCAAGAAAAACAAATAGAAATACCAGAGCTTCTCACAAAACCGCACTCTAGCTTTACTAATGTCTCTCTGGTGGTATGTCTGAAGCTGAAAATAGGAAGTAAGCTTTCCATATTAGGCATGACACATTCAAATGTCAAAAACAGAAGATAAATGAAAAACATTTTAATTTAAATGTACTTTTATCCTTGGAACCACTTATTATATTTGTATAGTTTTATGTACCCAAGCCCTGATTCATTTTTGCACAAAAATATTCAGATTTGCTTTTTAACCCTTAGAATTGTAATAACTAGTCCGTTAAGTTACTTATAAAGACTTGTACATGAACCGTGCAGCAACAATTGAGCTACTGCCTCAGACTTTAAATCTACAAGGTGGACCAAAGAGGTAGGTGTATCTAACAGAGTGGACAGTGAGTGATACTCAGGCAGCACTGATGTATCAGATCCACTGATACCAGCACAACACACACTTACAATGGTCAGTCAGGGTCACTGTGAATGATCCACCACCCAAAACCATACCTGCTCTGTGGTAGTTCTGACCACTGAAGAGCAGGGTGAAATTGGGATATGAAAATATGTGGAGAAACAGGTTGACCATCTCTAATTGAAGAAATACATAGTGCTCCTGTATAGCCTGTGGAGATGAGAGAAAGGATAATGAGTGTAAACAGAAGGTAGGTGTTCCTAATGCAGTTCAGTGTATTTCTGTTTCAGACGTTGCTATTATTTCAGAATTTTCTTTTGTTTGAATGGTGGATAATGTAACTCTCTGCCTCAGTTTTTTTCTGAAAAAAGACATTCCTGCACAATTAATTACAATTATGGCCAACATACAATAATGCTCTACTTCCTATGTCTTCCTTCACGTGCTGTTCTACTTTGACCTAGTACCTTTGTCTGAGAAACATTAGCTTTATCATAATACCTTCTATTTTTCCTTCAGAGGTAGCAGTCATAAATCAAGTGTGCAGGAATGTATTTCTTCAGAGTCTTCCTCAAAGGCAGCAGATAATTATAGCTTCTTCAGAAGCAGCAAGTTACATGGCTTTCCATTCAAATAAATACTGAGATTTTTGCATTGCTTCTAACAATTTATATTACAGTCTACAGTAACAAAAAAGAAAATCATATTTCACACCTACTTCTACAAATATTTATGGCAGACAACATGGATCTAAACATCTACACTTGTATATAGTGTGGTATTTGAAATAACAGCTCAATGCATGCTAACCAATCAGGTTCATTTCTTCCTATTGGTTAGTATCCTATTACATCTCTTCATCCTCAAAGACAGTGCTGCCTTCAGAAGCATTTTGGGGAGTGGCTTTACATATAAGCCTAAAGGACTTGAGTTGATTTCCAAATAATTTGAAGCTGAAATGCAGACACAGGATACAACAGTGACAGTACGCACTTTTGCCATCTGCTTACCTACTGCTGTCCCTTTCTCAAGTCAGTTATGGGACAGTCATTTTGAGAGAATGCCCTATTGATTGATTTTTTATTTGGCAAATGAGTCCTTCAAAGGAAATAACAGTCCCTACAGTCAAATATGGTGGTGGTTTACAGATATTTTGCAGGTGTACTGCTGCTAAGGCAGTCTGTGTGCATGGCATCATGTAATAGAAAGAATTTTGGAGTGCTGTATATGAACCTGTGTCCATAAGAAGTTCTAATTTTTGCAGCTGGTCTATGACCCAAATAACAAATTAAACATATTTGACATTGTCTTTCACAGGACCCAAGCACACTCAAAGTCAGGTGAGAAGTGGTGACTCGGATGCACACAGCATTCTCTCACTGGAGCCGGAAGTTGAAAAAAGCACTAATAAATGGTTAAAGACAAGCCCTGGAGAGTTCTGAAGTGGCCAGCAATAAGACCAGATCTAAATCTTATAGGACACCCATAGAAAGAGCTCAACCAAAGCTGAGAGAAGGCATGTGATGAGGTCAGTGAATTGGACCCATCACCAAGACTGGAATATACATTAAGGAATGTATATTGGTATTATTACTTACCTTGTGTTTCAGTTCCTGTTCCTAGGGGAATGGCGGCGAATTTCCTGTCTCTCTTTGTGCTAGCCGAAGGGCCCATGGTGAAGTATAGAGAGGGGGAGGGAAGAGCTGGATTCAGGAACCTGTGAAAGGGAAAAAGCAAATAAGTAAAAATACTAATAAACTATGTACATAGATAAACACTTACCAGTGAAGCTGGAATGAGATGTGCTGGGGATATCTGTTAATGGTTATATTGAAGGGAATAAATATTTTCCTGTGAGTAACGATTGCTCTAAGACTGCAAGGGAAGCTCAGCTTCCCCTAAAATGTCAAAAAATAAGTGATCAAATATATACCGTTGTGTGTACGTCGTTGAATAAACATGCACTACAACACGAGTACCTTTTGTTCAGATTTAGCTTCTTATCACTGGTAAAGACGCTGCTTTCCTCTCAATCATTCCCTTCACGGTCCTTTAAACAGTGAACAGAGTTCGACAGCGGAACAGCGAAGTGCAGCGAAACGAGACGAGCCATTAGATAAATGCTGGGCTTTGTCCCACCCATCGGACGCTCAGCGTCTCTGGGGATCTATGGGGCAGTGGGCTGGCCTCGACTGGCCCGGATGCTCAGCTTCTGCATGATGACTGGATGATCTGTCTGAGGCTGAATCCCTTTTTGATTGACAGCGAAATGAGCGAATCAGCGATACTTTGGTGTAAAGATCCGTCCGAGCTTTACATTTTCATTCTGTTCTGAGTTAAACCGGAGAATTTTCTAAGGCCTCTTAGCCACATTTTCTTTGTTAAAAGCGACTAGCGACAAATCGAGCTTATTTTTCTGGTGGAGTTTTTTGTAGCTGCTTGTGTTTAGAGACTGACTTCTATCACTCTTTCTGACTTCTATCGCAGTTTCTGTCCAGCGGGTGCTGCTGAGCCCCTCCACCGTCACAAAGCACTCACAGGCGGACACACTTCACATGGGCCAAGGCCGTTTAAGCAGCCTAGCTCTGCTGGCCATTGAGAGGACACTAGTCAAGTCCCTGGAAAAGACGCCTTGTTGGTACGACAGGGTCACAGATCATTTTCTTAAAAAGGAACGGAGGGTAGAATTTACGTGTAAATAAACCGACACATTTTATGACGTAGGCTGAAATTGAGCTTCCCCTCCTTGAAAGACCAGCATCCGCCACTTGTGCAAAGGTATATTTTACAAAGCTCTTGATATCTTTGAAATTTTCCCATCTATCCCCCATTCGCCCGTGTGAAAGCCCACAGTCTATGCTAGGAAAATTAAAGGGTGGCTGATACTGTATTAGGTGTACAAATAGATTTTTTGTGTATCAAATAATTGATATTCCAAAATCAACCATGCTGTTTTATTATATTATGGTAACTGTTGTGCATTAAAAATAACATAAAAAATGTTCATGGGGTTAATATTGTTTCCGAAAGTGTGAGAGTTTTAGTTTAGATTATTTAAACATGGTGATTTTGGTGTTAACAAAAATGAGTGTATTGATATTTTTAAAAATTAAAACAACCACCACATCTCACTTAAGAGTGATTTCTTGGTAATGGCAGCCATTCTCTCATGAGATTGTAAGGATGAGTGTAAGCTTTCTCCCTCTGGTCTCACCCTGCCTTGGAAAATGAAGTTCTTTAACTTGCAATTTTTAAATAAAACATTTTCCACTGCACTAGCAGAACTGATTTACTGAGTAACTGCTTTTATACCCCTCAGGAAACTTATGTTCAATGGTGACTTCACTGTTGTGGACATCAAACATGTTTCTTGTCCCAAATTCCATAATAAGAACTTTCATCATATTCTGATAATTATACTTTGCTGGTTTTTATTTTTTTTTTTCCTGTGTCATTCCAATGGAAACAAAAGAGACATAATTTCCAAAGCGTTTACAATTGTAACAATATTATAGAAGAAGAGGTGCATTTCCTGAAACAAGTGCAGGGCCATGGCTGTATATGGTCATTGTAAAACTACACAGTCTGGGTGTTGCTTGATAAGAACAAGGATGAGGAAGCTAGAGGCATGGTGACAACGTGCATGCACACATCAGATGACACTTTAACAGGAAGCATCTTACACCCACACACTTGACTAGCCACAAGGACAAATGTCAGAGTTTAAACATAAAGCACATTTATGTGCACACCAATCAGCCACATTATTACTACGTTCTTTCAGCACTCACTGTTTATATAGGTGCACTTTATATTTCTACAGTTAGACTGTATTCCATAGGTTGCTCTGCATATTTTTGCCAACACAAAACATTAAGAGACCACCATCATATTAGTATCATTGAAGCACTGAGAATAATCCAACAACCAAATCATATCTGTGTACATACATGTGGTTGTCCAGACTTCTGAATAACAGGGTGAAAGTGGGCAAACAAATGAAGAGCAACAGATGGACTACATTCTGTATAATTTATAGTCAGTGGAACTGAGAGAATGGATAGCGAATTTAGAAACAAGTTGGTGGTCACAACTAAGGGTGCTGTCTACAAAGGAAACAGTCACTGCTCAGACCAGAATTTCTGTTTCCACAGAGGGTTAGTTCTTTGCGCATGGGCTCAAAGTGTGATCAAGTTTTTCTGGCCATCATCAACAAATGGTTTACACTGTACATTCTGAACTTACATCTGTGTATGCATTGGAGAATGTGTTTGTCAGAGGATTTCAAATATTGTGACTTTCTTGCCCTAGCGATATTCAGTTGGGGATTTCATTCTTAACCTTCACAGGCAAGTGTTTCAGAAAAAAGAAAATTAGTTTTTTTTTTTTTTTTTTTGTTACCCTAGTGACCCACATTTATCTACTGATCTTACGACCCAGTCAACACAACACATTACAAACATAAAACAAAATAACTGAAAATCTGTTGCTCCACACCTCTATTAACAATACTCAGAATTAAGAGGAATCCCTTTTAATAATAATATGCTTAATTTATTTAGTGCATTTCACAAACCCAAGGATGCTTTACATAGTCAAAGAAAAAAAAACCCACAAATAAATAAAAAGGAAAAGGGGTGTTTTAAGCAAAGATTTGAAGGGTGACAGGGACAAACAGCTACGAAGAGAGGATGGAAGAAAATTCCAAAATTTGGGGGCAGCAGTACTTAAAGATCTCTAAGTAGAAATCCAAGTTGAAAGAACAGTAACATGACTGCAGTTGAAGCATCTGACGATACGTGAGGGACGACACAGAGAAATGAGATCATGACCACGAAGAGCCTTGAAGGTTAGAAGAAGAATTTAGCCTCAACGGCCAGTGTAGTTGCTGAAGAACAGGAGTAATATGAGCGGTGCATTTGGTGGAAGGCCATTGAGTTTTGGATATACTGGTGACAATTAAGCAGTTTAATTGGAAGACCATATAAAAGTGAGTTACAATAATTGATACAGGAAAAAATAACAGCATACATCAACATTGGAGCATGACTGTCACTAAGCATTGGATGTAAATGTGCGATGTTATGGAGATGATAAAATATAGTTTTGGTGACTGACTTAACATGGGGCTCAAACGTAGACAGGGAGTCAAGGAGAAACCTAAGGTTTTTCACAACAGGAGCTGGTTTGATAGCAACATCAATGTCAGCAATAAAGTATGGCATATAAGAAACAGATGATTTTGTACTGACAAGTAAAACATCGGCTTTATCAGCATTAAATTTTAAATAGTTATTGTGTAGTTTCAAATCTGGAATACATAAGCTCAAGGCCTGGGTAGAGGCTGAGAGAAAAGAAGTGCTGATATAGATTTGAATATCATCAGCGTAGCAATGGAATTCAAAACCATGATTATGGATGATCAGTCTGAGTGGGGAAAGATAAATGATAAACATAAGAGGTCCGACAACAGATCCCTGGAGTACCCCATTATCTACTGGCCATATGAGATGAGAACCTAAACTAAACGTACTGATATCTGTCAGTAAGGTATGATCATAATGCCAACAGATAACAGTCTAGAAATAAGGAGATCATGATTAATGGTGTTGAAGGTAGGTGTTAGATGTAAGAGAACCAATATGTTAGAAAAGCCACAAGTATCTATAGACAGGGCAGTCTCAGTACTGAAAAGCCTCAAATTATTAGAAGACAAAAAGTCATGCAGCTGAGAGGCTACAATTTTCTATAATTTTAGCAAAAAAAAAAAAAAAAAGCTTAACGTTTGAAATAGGTCTGTAGTTCACCAGTGAGGGGAGACTAATGAGAAGCACATATTAATCAGATGAGCTATTAAAGGAGAAATAACAGAAACCACAAAAGCTGGAATAGCAGCAGGGCCTGGGTCTAGCTAGATGATGATCTATAAATAATCTGGAGATAGAGGAAGTATTCACTGAGGCAAAAACCAAGAGGCAGTTATCAGATGACAGACACATTATCAGCTGAAAGGACAGAATGCAAAGGCATAGGAAAATGCAGATATATAGCCTAGGGGTAATGTTATGTTATAAATGTTAAGATGATGATAGAATGCAGTTTAGGTGACTGACTTAACATGGGGCTCAAACGTAAACAGTGAGTCAAGGAGAAACCTAAGGTCCGAAAACAGATCCCTAGGGTAAACCATGATCTACTGGCCATATGAGATGAGAGCCTAAACTAACGTACTGATGTCTGTCAGTAAGGTATAATCATAGCCAGTGAAGGGCTAGTCCAGTAATGCCAATTGATAACAGTCTAGAAATAAGGAGATCATGATTAATGGTGTCGAAGGTAGCTGTTAGATCTAAGAGAAACAATATGTTAGAAAAAACAATATCTATAAACAGGGCAGTCTTAGTACTGTGTAGGGAGTGAAAGCTAGAGTGAAAAGCCTCATATAACTTACTAGAGGACAAAAAGTCATGCAGCTGAGAGGCTACAAGTTTTTTCATTATTTTAGCCACCCCCCACCCAGACGAGCTATAAAAGAAGAAATAACAGAAAACACAGTAGAATTGCAGTAGGGGCTGGGTCTAGCTGAGAACAGCAAGATGATGATCTATAAATAACTTCAGAGATAGGGGAAGTATTCACTGAGGCAAAAACAAGAGTCAGTTATCAGATGACAGAGACATTATCAGCTGAAAGGACAGAGTGCAAAGGCATAGGAAAATGCAGATATATAGCCTAGGGGTAGGGGGTCTCATTTCTTGTAGAGAAATTAACTAAAAAATGTCAGTTCTCCTCTAGAAACTATGATAAGATATGAAGATATGAGAGTGTAATCCAGTAGTAACATTTAATGTGGAACTTGCGAAATGAGAAACTGAATTCAGTTTCATATCACAGAAGATTTATGAGTGGGTGATAATATATGATTGTTGAACACCTCTGAAAGCATATGACCCATTACATTTACCTAAAGTCCAGCAGCATTCCTATCACAGAGCTGCCTACAGGTCTTCCAATACAGTTCCTGACTTTTTAATTTACAAAAAATCAAGCAGGTTCCGAACAACTAATTCCCGAAACTCTCACCAGTAAAGATTTTATGGACTTTTTTAATAATAAAATTGAGAATATTAGACAACAAACTCTAGCCACAGGATTAAATCCATCCTGGCTGCCACCCGATGTGAATGATATAAAACAATGTAACTGTAAAAGAAAGACTTGAAACCTTTTACCCACTCCCACAATTAGAACTAGAGAAGATTATCACTTCCTCAAACTGTACAACTTGCACACTTGATGCAATTCCCACAAAATTGCTCAAAGAAGTACTGCCAGCTATTATTGATCCTCTTTTAACTATAGTAAACTCATCCCTTAGCCTGGGCCATGTACCCAGAGCTTTTAAACCTATGATCAAGAAACCAAATCTTGATGCTAGTACACTGTCTAATTACAGGCCTATTTCAAATTTGCCATTTCTGTCCAAGATCTTAGAAAAAGCCGTTGCCCAACAACTTAGCTCATATATACATAAGAATCATATATATGAAAAATTCCAATCTGGATTCAGGCCACATCATAGTACAGAGACAGCCCTAGTCAAGATAAACGATCTTCCTGCCTCTGATCAAGGCCACATATCCCTGTTGGTGCTTCTTGACCTAAGCGCAGCCTTCGATACAATAGACCACAATATTCTCCTAGAATGGTTAGAAAACATGGTTGGAATCACGGGGACAGCCATATTATGGTTCGAATCGTTACGTTATCAATTCGTAAAAGTAAACAATCTAAATTCAAATTATTCTAAAGTAAGATTTGGAATTCCACAAGGCTCTATTTTAGGACCATTATTATTTACATTATACATGTTGCCGCTAGGCACAGTTATAAGAAACCATGACATTAACTTTCACTGTTATGCAGACGACACACAATTGTATATTTCAGTCAAGCCCGATGACAAACACAGATTAAAGAAAGTAGAGGACTGTGTAAAAGACGTGAAAGGCTGGATGTTGCGTAACATCCTCCTTCTAAACAGCAACAAAACAGAGGTCCTGCTTTTGGGCCCAAAAGTGGCAAGAAATAAATGATCAGATTTAATTTTAAATCTAGCTGACTTTCCAGTTAAACCTGGTTCAGCAGCAAAAAATCTTGGTGTCATAATTGACCCGGATTTATCATTTGATCGACACATAGGCAGTAATCACTAGGACAGCTTTTTTACATCTTCGCAATATTGCTAAGATTAGAAATGCCTTATCCTTGCAGGACGCAGAAACATTAGTACATGCCTTTATTACTTCAAGGCTTGACTACTGTAACGCACTACTGTCAGGATGCATCAGCAGCAATTTAAGAAAACTTCAACTAGTTCAAAATGCTGCAGCCAGGGTCCTCACTAAAACTAGAAAATTTGAACATATCAGTCCAGTTCTATCACTTCATTGGCTGCCTGTTAAATTCCGCATTGACAACAAAATTCTGTTATTAACATATAAAGCTCTACATGGGCTTGCTCCTGAATACCTTCAAGATACAATTTCCTATTGTGAGCCTCCACGTTTACTCAGATCACAGAGTACTGGATTTTTAATAGTTCCCAGAATTCAGAAGGCCTCAGCTGGGGGAAGAGCCTTTTCTTATAAAGCCCCCAAACTCTGGAATGATCTTCCAGAAAATGTTCGGGACTCAGACACAGTCGCAATCTTCAAATCTAGGCTAAAAACTCAATTGTTTAGTTTATCATTTGGTAGTTAATGCTCCCCCATAGATAAAGGCGGCAGATCCGGGGGGTCCATGGACACAGGGAATTATAGTATACTGAGACGCTGGTGCTGTCGTCCCGCCGCTTCACGCGATCACTCAGGTTTGTTGACTATGGAGCGGAGCGATGCCAGTGTTTCAGGAAGCTCCCGTGTCTGTGTGTCCTCTTGGTTCTCTCCTTTTGGTTAAAGCTGTCATAGTCAGATCTGCTGGAGTCATTAGCCACACTCTGGAAATTTTCATATTTTCTACTTTACAAACACCAAATAGTTCAAAATTAATTCCATCCCTTTACATCTTTCCGAGTAAACGACTGCCCACCTGTCTGTCTGGACACTGATGGATGACTGTGTAGATCCTCTTCCATGCTTCAGATCAGCTTCCCACGCTCCAGCAACCACCAAGTGCCTTGAAGCTGCCCCTACACTGAAGTTCTCACGGACTACTATTATTACCAGTAGATTGACTAGAGGAGGATGGGTCACCCCTTGTTGGGATGGCTCCTCCCAAGGTTTCTTCCTCAGCTGGGGGATTTTTTTCCTTGCCACCGTCGCCCATGTCTTGCTCACTTGAGGACTTTACATTTTGTTTTTTACATTTCATGTCAAATCTTTGTCTTACTGGAATTCTGTGAAGCTGCTCTGTGACAACATCAGTTGTGAAAAGCACTATATAAATACATTTGATTTGATTTGAACTTTGGGGTTATACTTGATTCCACTTAAGGTTGACATACACACTAACTCCCTTGTTAAAACCTAATTCTTCCACCTATGAAACATCAGATCATCCCTGTTGCTAAAAAACTCATGCATTAATCTCAAACCGTCTTGACTACTGTAACTGTATGTACTATTACTACTACTGTATGTAATGTTATAACCATAAGATACAAAAACTCTTACGTACAGCAGCTCACACGTAATTTATCACTAAAACTGACAATTTTAAGGATTTTGGACACATTTACTCAAACTATACAGTAATATCACAGGTACGTGTGGTAAACACTGTATTGATATCTGAAGGCTGTATAGACTACTTATGACCATTTAATAAAGCAGTAAACTTGTTTCATCATTCAAAACAATGTCCATTTATGGGGATATTGGATTCCATTTATTTAAAATCTATACAGTAATATACCTTCATAGGTACATAATCAACATCCAGTCATTCATCAGTGGTCCTCTACCTGCAAGGAGCGCCAATATAGTCAGCAGGTATGGAGAAATATCAGCTCAACCTAACTTCTATCATTTACTGCCCCAAGGACCCAGCAACCTCCCTCCTCCCCACTACACTCACCTGATCTCTGACCACCTCAGTCTTCTTTAATATTGAAATCACTGCAGATGTTCAAACTAGGTCAGTCTGCGTAAAGGAATTATATATTACTGAGAACACAAAGGAGCTGTTTACGTCCTTCAGCTATATCCAAAATACCTCATTCTTCTGAAATTGCTTGTGAACTTTAACTTTACGTTTTAAATGTTATTGATGTTTTGGCACCTCTGAAAACTAAAAGAAAGCACCATGGTGGTAAAATCCAAGAAAAATGAGAGCAGAAAAGCTGAGTGTTAATAGAGGCACACTAAACTTCACATTCATCATGAAATTTATAAGGAGAATCTCAATAAATATAACCTGGAAATTAGAAAGGCCAGACAATCTGAGATTACCTGTAAAAATCCTAACAATCTTAATTACAATATCTGACAGGCTGAGAAAGGCCCACACACTATATGAAGGAAGTCTGTTGCCTATCTGAGGACAGACTGCAAATAGTGAATGGGTCTCTCCTTTCAGGGATCTTCCCTCAAGCACTAAAAATTGCAGTGATCAAGGCTCTTTTTAAAAAGAGCAATTTAGACAGCACTATCACGAACAACTACAGACCAATCTCTAATCTTCTATTCATAAGCAAAATTACAGAAAAAGTTGCAGTCAGCTCAGAAAATTCCTAAATGAACGTTGTTACTATGATGACTTCCAGTCCTGGTTCCATCCACATCACAGCACAGAGACTGACCTCATAAATGACCCTAAACGACACTGATCTGAACTCTGGTAGAATATCTGTGCTGGCACTTCTTGACCTTAGTGCTGCATTTGATATTGTCGATCACAGCATCCATTTAGACGAACTAGAGAACTGGACAGGGCTTTGAGGAACAGTTCTCAGCTGGTTAAGATCGTATCTGGAGAAACTCTTATTGCTATTCGTATGTTTAAATAAAAACGCTGACCTACGGTGTTCCACACAGATCCACAGATCTTGGGCCGCTATTGTTAAACCTTTACATGTTACACTTGATCAAATCCTTAAAAATAATCTATCATAGTTATGCAGATCTATCTTAACTCTCTTATTTTCTCTCTCTCATCAAGTGACTATAGCCCATTGGCACACTATGCAATTGCCTAGAGTCTGTCAATAACTGGATGAGGCAATAAACATATCTGCTTGAAGTGTATGAACTCATTAAGATGCTCAGATAACTCTGGAGTGGTCAGCTATAGTGCATCAGGATAAGTTTAAAATAAGATAAGTGACCAAAGGGGGGAAGATATGAAACTGAAAAGGAAAATAAAGATCTGAATTGGAAAACAAAATCTGCAACTGGATACAAGACTTCAAATATCGAAATATATAGTAAAAGTGAAACATGAAAATAATTTTTTAAAAAATCCATAATTGAAATAAAATTGTATTAAAACTGAAAAAAGTCATCTTACTGTTACTTTAATTTTGTACGCATTGTTGTATTTTTCAAATTTTCAAGTTTGAACTTTGATTTGAACTTTCAGTTTCAGATTTGTTCCCCAAATGAACAAAACATTTGACCCTAACAAAACATTTAGCTCCAGAAAAATCTGGTAGTTTCTGGTCTCATCCCATTACAAATTATATAGAGTATAGTGATCATAAAATTAAACCAACAAATAATGCTTTTTATGCAACATAAGTGTTCTGAAGCTTTTAGAATAATTGAACCAGTCATTTGTGAACAAGGTTTGGAAGATATGATGGTCCTCTCAAGTCCTCAAGGTCCTGTCAAGTTTTAAAAACGTCAAAAACAAGACTTAAGAGGATGTGTTGAAATCATTTATTAAAAAGGCTGTAACATTTTTAGTTCTAAAATTATCAAATTGGAAAAAAAAAAGTCACACAACAAATCTACAAATCTCTTTACATTGCATTTTTTTTTAAGATTTAAAAATTTTTTTTGGAAAAAAGGTTAAAGGCTTAACTTTAATAAATCGCAATAAAAACAAGGCAATGAATAAAAAAAAAACGTACAAAACTTCATAACCTATGTGCATGCATTAGGCCTAAAGAAGCAAAGTTTTTCCAGAGGTTCATTGTAAAACAATTTACACAGAAAAGTGTTTCAGTCTGATGTTTCAACGCAGATCAAGAAAGATTTCTTAAAACACGAGAATTAGCGTTATGTACAAAAGGTAAACCCCTACTGTGAAAGCTGCCGAAACAAAGAGTGACTTCAGCAGTGCCTGAAATCACTTCTTCAAATGGAGGTCAGTATCTGAACGATGATATTTACAAGAATTCAAAGGCAAAAGGTTCTCTGCCTCCAATGATAGTGTTTCTGCAAACCCCCTGGGACCCAGCGTTTATTACAACTATTTGACATATCCGAATACCACTTGCTACATTAATATTTCGCTACATGAATGTGTAATTTGAACACAAGGTGTAAAGTAGGTCTGGTTCGTGACAGGAATGATTTTTTTTAATCACACATACAATTCATAACCATTCTGGTTTTGCATTCTTCCACCGACTCATGTTCCATTTGAGTCTGTGGGTTTAAGAAATTACACATACCACGCAGGAAGGTGTGAAACAGGTTTCCTACCACGTTGTGCTGAAAACTATTTTCAGAATGGAGGCACTGTTCTGGTACATGAACCACTTATTTCTGTGCAATGGACTTCAAAACGAATAAACATAAAAAGGCCCCTTGTTTTTAAGAATTAAAATAATAATAAAAAACAAACAAACAAACAAACAAAAGACAAGCAAATGACGCAGCAGAACAGGTCGCCCTGAATTATTAAAAATGAAGAAAAGGTCATGTAGACTTGATAGCACAATCTCACTTGCATAGTGCTAAAAGATTCTTACTATAGTTTCCTTCATCAGAAATGTGAGCATTTTTCTGGTGAACCTGAACACATTCAAGAGAGAGATCAGAAGATCAAGGCTGTGGATAATAAAGGGTTTGCTTTTCATGAGCCCTTGGAATCTGGGTCCCTATTTACACACATTTAGAAAGACTCGAATGATATAGACTGAAGACTGATTGTAAATATGCAGCAAGTTCGGTGTAGAGATGTGTAGTGATCCAGTTCTGCTGAGTTACAGTAGTGTCGACGATGCTAACGATGTGTATTGAGGTCTCTGGAGCTGCCACTCTCTGATATATATGAAGTGTACAGAAAGGCAGTCAACAGTGTTGTTAGTGTTAATGTCATTCGAACCACAAATAGATTACATGAGTTGCATATTAAATTAGGACTATTCACATGTGACTACAGAGAACGGACAGTTTTTAAGCACAGCTTGGCTCATCGAGCTCAGTTTTGGTTCAAAAGCAGCATGGATGAAGACCCCCAAGCTTTTACCTTGATACTTATTAAATTATTACTGACAACGATTGGTTGCTTAGTTGTTTTTCTAACAATGTCTTTAAAGAAGAATCCTACCAATGTCCCAAAATTCGTATCACACAAATAGAGACGCAAACAAAGCCATTCGAAGTGGTTTAATGTATATATAAAAACCCTTGCCACAAAAGGCACCATTTAAAACATACTCTTTTATAATTAGGCACTGCTACAAATGCCATCAACTTTGCGTCAGTGGCACCATGTCATTGTGTTTATGGATACAGCATTTTAAATTCAATTTTAACACTCAAGTAGGTTCACTATTCATTTGAAACAATGCATTGTGTCCCCTCAAGTGAGTATGTTTCTCTACAACTAACCGTTTATATCTAAAACCACTCTGAAGGACATTGTTTACAACTCAGTGATCAAATTATGCAGAACTGAAAAAAAACAGTAGAATTTCCCTTGAATCAGACCTTGTACACAAGAGGCTTCATACCAGGTTTCTACAGCTGCGTCATTTTGTGGTCACATATTTTAAAGAAGGATTTAATCCCTTCTAAAATTGCATTAGGCTTCCCAAGAAGTCAGTTTCTGTAGAAAACACTAAAATGTTACAGCTCAGAATAAGCACATCCCACTGAGTGAGGTTCTGTATGTGCAGCTTCACTTCCTACTTGAACAGCTTAACCGAAAAACATCGCCTGTTATTTGGGAGTCCAACCAAACTGTACAGAGCTGGGACGCTTGGAGACTGGAGCAAAAATATGTGGCACAAACAGGTTCATACAGTACTACAGTATTCCATGCTGTCGTAGAAATCATGTAAAAAATAGGAATGGCAATAGTCAAGTCAGAAATGTAGAAAGAACTGTTCAGTCTAAAAAATAATAATTAAAAAAAAGTCTTGGAGGCTTGGGCATTCAGAATATAAAAAGAGGCCAATGATAAGACCTGAATTTATTAAAAAAAAACTAATAATGAGGAGGGAGGAGGAAAAAAAAAAAAGATAAAAAAGACAACGACAAAAAGTGGTTCTCTCCCTCTCCGCTGCTCTATCCCCATTCGACTCTAAATCAATCATCCCTCTTTACACCCACTTTTTTTGTGTGTGTGTTTTTACCTCTCCCTACACTGAAGTTTCAGACTGCAACCTCATAACGAACTTGTGGCTTTTGGGGTCAATGAACTCCTCCCCCAGGTTGAGGAAGGGCAGGGCCGTTACTGTAACCACCAAGGCGAAATCCAGCCTCCGAAGCGAGAACACGAGCCCCTGTCGCAGTGCTGATGTCACAGGCTCCTCGCTCACCAGGGTCCACTGGCGACCCCTGCCATTCTCCCTCTGATACTGCATGGTTGGGCCAGGGGTTAGGTACCTCTCCAAGAAAGCCTGAAATGTAAGGAGGCAAAGTGATTAGCATTAGTTAGTTCATTTGTATTTAATGCCATATCTGGCCATAGGGCAACATTCAGGGCAAGAAAGTTAACAAGATTTCATTGATTTACTAGTACAGTTTAATTATATATATATATATATATATATATGCTGAGGATAAGTGATAAAAAAAAAAGGAGGAAACATTACAAATAATTTGAAAAACTCTGTGCCTATGAATGATGACTATTAAAATTTATTAAAGCGCTTAAGAAACTGAACTTGCACCGTTTTGGAATGCAGTCCTTAACATTGTAAGCCATAGGAAATAATGTCTCGTGGTATTACAGGGACAAATAAGAGGAAATTAACAGGCCAATGGAAATACTATACTTCTTAATGTATATTTTATATATAGGTCAAGAAAAATAAATAAATAATAATAAAAAAAAATCACAGATTGTTTATTCACTAGCTTGAGTACTAAGCTGATAACTGACCTGATAATATACACAGTTCCAGAAGGCAAACAGGGTATGAAGAGATGTGCTAGTAACATCTCATAAGCATAACCTACGCATGCTGGCTAAACATAGCATACATTTGCATACAGACCACAATTTACAATCCACCCATTCCTTTTAAATTTCTCCTGGTCCCATACACAGGGGTTAGACAACGAAACTGAAACACCTGTCATTTTAGTGTGGGAGGTTTCATGGCTAAATTGGAGCAGCCTGGTGGACAATCTTCATTAATTACACATTGCACCAGTAAGACCATGTGCATCCAATGGTTCAAACACTGTGTCCTGAAGGTGGTGCCGTGTATCAGGACGACAATGCAACAATACACACAGCAAGACTGGTGAAAGATTGGTTTGATGAACATGAAAGTGAAGTTGAACATCTCCCATGGCCTGCACAGTCACCAAATCTAAATATTTTTGAGCCACTTTGGGGTGTTTTGGAGGAGAGAGTCAGGAAACGTTTTCCTCCACCAGCATCACGTAGAGACCTGGCCACTATCCTGCAAGAAGAATGGCTTCAAATCCCTCTGACCACTGTGCAGGACTTGTATATGTCATTCCCAAGACGAACTGACGCTGTATTGGCTGCAAAAAGAGGCCCTACACCACACTAATAAATTACTGTGGTCTAAAACCAGGTGTTTCAGTTTCATTTTCCAACCCCTGTAGTTCTATAGTGCTCACTCTTCTATTAAGAATATTCTGTGTCCTAAGATACTTTTGGGGAAACCCAGCCCCGTGCTGTTCCAACTTCAATGAGGAAATGGAAAATAATGGGAACTATTAACACAACACCAAGATCAGAACAAGAAATACTTCAGACCCAAGTGTAAGGAATATTTGTTGCGATGCACTAAAAATCCCACAAGCAACTTCCACTGAAAGACTGGTTTCTCTGAAACAAAAGAGTGTGGCTATTCCAGAATACACAATGTGGAGACACTAAAACATGAGCTGCATGGAAGTGTTGCCAGAGAAAAAGCCTTGGCTCCACCAAAACCAACAAAACACCCTGAGAACCAATGGAACTCCTGGAACCAATTAATTTGGAGTGAGACCCAAACTTAACAATGTGGTCACGACCATAAACAGCGCATTTGGAAAGGTGTCAACAAAACAGGAGAAGCAACATTCTGAACGTGAAGCATGTGGGGCACCTCCCCGCTGATGTGTATGAGCTACAGTGGGATAGGAAATAAGGTTGAGATGAATAGTAAAATGAATGCAGCATCAAATCAGAACATATCAGAGAAGAATGTGCATTCATTAGCCACGAAGACGCACATGGGACTGAAACGAAGCCAAGCTGATGCTTAACTGGCTTCAGGACACTGAAGTTTCTGGAACGGATATCACTGCCTCCTGATCTCATTATCAACTGAGGGCACAGAATTTCCATGATCTAGATTTTTTTGTTACGAGAAATGGGCAGCTTTACCACACGACAAAATAAAGGACTTTCACAAAAGATATATTTGATGTTAAAAGAGCAATATATGATATTTAAGATCTATAGTTATATGCAAACTTTTGCTGTGGTCAGTTTGACTGTGCAATGCATAATTGTTATTATTCATTCATTCATTGTCTGTAACCCTTATCCAATTCAGGGTCGCGGTGGGTCCAGAGCCTACCTGGAATCATTGGGCGCAAGGTTGGAATACACCCTGGAGGGGGCACCAGTCCTTCACAGGGCAACACAGACACACACCTATGGACACTTTTGAGTCACCAATCCACCTACCAGCATGTGTTTTTGGACTGTGGGAGGAAACCGGAGCACCCAGAGGAAACCCACGCAGACACACCACAGGGCCCTGGAGCTGTGTGACTGCAACACTACTTGCTGCGCCACTGTGCCGCCCAATTGTTATTATATTATTTGTTAATAATCGTTATATGTAATATAATAAAATAATTATTATTTTATTTTTGCTAATTACAGCAAAAATAATGTGCTTTGTCTGATCACTCACATTCTCTTGTTACAGTTTCTACTGTCTGTGAGGAGTGTGGTGTGTTCTCTCTGTGTCTGCGTGGGTTTCCTCCGGGTGACTGTCTGTGAGGAGTGTGGTGTGTTCTCCCCGTGTCTGCGTGGGTTTCCTCCGGGTGCTCCAGTTTCCTCATACAGTCCAAAAACACATGTTGTCAAAAGTGTCCGTAGGTGTGAGTGTGTGAGGGAATGTGTGTGTGTCTGTGTTGGCCTGTGAAGGACTGGCGCCCCCTCAGGGTGTATTCCTGCCTTGCGCCCAATGATTCCAGGTAGTCTCTGGACCCACCGCGACCCTGAACTGAATGAATGTTTTACAGTTGCTCATTAATAAGTGTGCAATTGTGAAAAGTGTGAAACTGTTCACAATTAAATTGCTTCAATTTCCTGCTTAATTGGGGCATCCCCAGTTAATTTGTAACATCAGGGAAAGGGTTAAACATATCAGATCTTTTGCTGAACTGCATCTTTAAAAGCCTAAACTTAGTATATTCCCTCACCTTTGGCGTCATATTGTGCGTGATGCAGAACTGGAGATGAGCGATGATGCTCTCCATGCTGTGGTAGGGCTGCTGCCTGGTTGTCCGCAGGTACTTCTGCATGGCTCGGGCCATAGGAGCAAAGATGGCCTGAGCTGCTTCACGTGGGTCCATCACTTCTCTTGGGTGCTTGGGTGAAGAAGCCTGCTCCTCCTCTTGAAGTCGCTTGATATGCGTGAATGCCTCCTCTACCGCCACAACGAGTCTAGCATAACCAAAGACAATATAGTTAGTCAAACAACAAGAGCTGGAGGTTAATGTTAAAATAAAAAGCAACAAGGTGGTGTTACTGATCTTATTTTTTTATGATTTGGTACTATTCAGTACTACATACACGTAAACACGGACACGGTGCATCAGTTCATACTAAGTACACTACAATTTAAAAAATAAAGTGTTTGAATTTAATTATTTCTTCGAATTACGAACTGTTACAGCACATCTCATGACTACAACAGTCATGGCGCTCAAGTGTAAGCATGGTTTACTGTGTCAGCCAATGCCTTGTAATCAAAAGTAGGTCTAGAGGCTTGCACTAAAGGAACTATCAACACTTTTTAAAAAACAGAAGTACCAGAATCACGTGAGACAAATCATTTTCAGACGATTACACTATATGATTTAAACTAAACGTTGCATATCTGTTTGCAAATAAACTGTGCTGGGCTTTACCTGGCCTTGCGTTTGCGCACCCTGCGCTCCATCTCTGCCTCCTCGTAGTAGTACTCGTTATGGGAATTGTCCCTCCTCCGTGCGGCAGCTGCGATCATGGCCCGTGACTGACCGGTTGAGTTGTTTGTGCTGTTCTCTGGAGATGAGCAAATAACTGAGTTTATGAGGAGAACGTATGAGGAAGGAAGGAGTTCTGTTAAATCAACGTGTTTAGCTGCTCTGCCTTCACCATTTTGAATAAAGGGGCTAAGAATAATACAGAAAACAGGAAGGAAGGAAAGGGAGAGTGTGCGAGCAGAAAACAGGTGTTTGAAAGAGAGTTTGCAATCACACTATAGTTTATCTACAACCAATATGTTTTATGTTTGTAGACCTTAAGGACTGTACCTTCACCGAGAGAGTAGACCTTGAAGCCAGACATCTTTTTAGAGAGGATAGACTTGGGCAGGTTGAGCAGAGCTGGGTTATAAACAGGAAAGTCGCTGTAGTATTGATCCAGCACCCACACTGCAGCTCGCTGGATACTGTAACAAACAGCCACAGTTGAATCACTAGTCATTTGCATTTTATCTTCAAATTAATGTAGAATAGTAGTGTGCTGTAATCACATTCAAACCCAAGTCTTGGAAACCCTCTGCTCTGCACGTTTTAGTGTGTTCCCGACTAAGAATTAAGAGGTCTTACTTATGTGCAGGTAAATGTGTGGAATACAGCTTGTACAGGATGGTGGGACACCCAGGTCCAAGGTCATGAAACTGGAGTCTCACTTCTAAATGTTTTTATCAAACACTATCAGAATATGCCAACTGTAAAAATACAGTGTACAAATGACACATTTCTGGTTGTTGTACCATGCCACGGTCACTGCCTTAACCTGATATTTCAGATTAATCTCAAATTACAGTTACAATAACAAATTAATTTACATAAAAAAATAATAATTACAATGTAATAATCATATAAATAAAATCAGATGAATATTAAAACACTTTATTAAAGGCTCCAAGATAATCTTGTGGAAACAGTGTATTAACTTCCACAAAAACCATATAAACTACTAGTGGGTTAAACCACATTCAGTAAAGTCATAACAATTTCACAGGAAATGAACCTGCAACTAGTCAAGGCTGTAAAGAATTTTAAATGTTAGGATGCCATTCATACGACTCCTAAAAAATAAATAATAATAAATTAATTAAAATAAGTAAATTAAAAAACACCAGTGGTGTAAAGTATTATACTGTCACACATCACGCCACTTTGTTAAGTTAATAGCTTCATGAATAGGGTTATAGCTTAATTGATCTTTTATGGCTTCTCTGCTGCTACAAAAAGAATCAGAACACAAACCCTACTTGAATGGGGGAATTTTATTTTTTTCCTAGTTGACGAACGTGTTTCAATCAAAGGCTTGAGGGGTCACGAATCAGCAGGTAGTGCCAAAAATCAGCTGAAACAGAAGTGTACATCCAAGCTCTCCAAGACAAAACCGAGGAAAAAAATCTCATGGGTGCTAAATAACAAAAAGGACTTGGTGGATAGCGATGATGGCTGTGTACTGAGGTACAAAGAGCCAAACCTAGACACATGTTCAGTCACTTACACAGATTGTCCAGAATATTTAAATCACATACAGATGAAGTGAATAAGATAGATGACCTTGTTACAGTGGCACCTGTCACGAGCTGGGATATGCGGTAGAAAGTGAAGTTAGCTCACGGAACTGATGTGTTGGAATCAGAAAAAATATGCGAAAAGAGAAAAGTCTAAAAGACAATGGTCACATTGATTTGGTCAGAGCAGGGATTAGCATGCTCCAAAAGTGCACCAAGAAAAGATAACTCTGATCCAGCCACAGTGTCATGGGCACCCAAAAGTTCACTGATGCCCGACAGAGCAAAGAGGTAGCATGCTAAGCGCTAATGATTATTAGCATTGAAGAACACCTATAATATTTAGGGCTGATATTAATTTTCTTATACATCCAACATGGAAGAATGCACAATTACACCGGTCACTCGCAACAACACCGAAACTCTGAGTGCTTATTCCAAAGTGAGCTTACTGTGTTATATAGCAACCACAGCGTATCCATAATCACCGGAAATAACACAGTGTAGTGTAGAACTTGATGATGTAACCAGCTCACAGATCTCTGGGTGAATAGTGGGGATGGCACTTGTTACATACAAGCAGTTGTAAACCAAGCTTTGCTCAAATAAATGCACTGTCCTATTTACTTCACTCTTTACTAGACCACACAGAAGCTCCATTTCAGTTTGTTCAGCTGCACATGCCCACCCTGAAGCACCAATGAGTTGGAAATGTTTTCCTGAAGCCATCTTGCAGGTGAGTTGGGGATGCTGGCTTTGGAGAATCCCGTTTTTGTTTTTTTGGTTTGTTCCAGCTGCTGCAAAATGCTTTATTTTTCTCTTATATCCAGCAGTGGCTTGGTTTTGCCCAAGTGAGAAGTGTGTGTGTTGGTCATGCAGAAACACAGAAAAGCACCTCGCACTGACAAGGGGAAGCTGCTAAGCAGTCACAGCTGATCTTGTCTGTAGAGTTGTCCAACAGAGAACAGCGCCAGCTACGTAGGGGAACACTTAAAGGCATGGACACCATTTCAAGAGACCATTCCTATAATCATACATATCAGCTACAGTTATTGGTCAAGCCAGTATTCTGCTAGTGCATAGTACCAACCACATACCAGTGAGTTAATTACTCAAAACAAGGTGATCCCCACAGTTTGTCTCTTGTCAAAACTGCTCACATTTTTCTTGCATTCAAAACATCAAGGAGTATTGATACTAAATATATTCTCCACCTAGTCATAGGTGCCAGTGAAGTGAGATAATCAATGTTATTCAGTTCATCAGTTAGTGGGTTTAAATGTTGAGTAATATGTGCATTTCCACAAAAACACAACAAGGCCTTCTTCTAGTGAGTGGTAATCCAATTTTTTCAACACCTAAGCTATTGGTTATACAAATAAATAATAACAACTTATTACATGTTTGATAGTGTTTTGGGCCATACGCCGTCATCCTATACATGCTTTTTGTGACTGGTATTGTAGTCTGTAGAGGGTTGTGGAGTCTCATCTGTTTCACACTAAAACTAACAAAGCTAACACTGTAACACTGTGTTTTTTCACTGTAAGAAATCTGATTAAGAAAGTACTAAAAGAATTTACAGATATCACAGCTGTGTTTTAATAATGTTACCTTACTTTTGATTAATCTTTAAAAACAAATCACAAACACGTACCTGAGATGTCCCACATTGTAGAAGCGGCTGGCTCCGTCCGTGGTGCGCACCACTTTAATGCAGAATGCCGGTCTGAGGTGTCTCACCTCCAGCAGCACCAAAGCCAGATACTGGATAAACAGCAAGGCATCGACCAGAGAGACTGCGTATCCCACAATGCCCCTGTAGTCCCTTTCTCTGGGCTCCAGGACCCTCACTCCATAGAAGAGCCAGTAGGACGCCACGAAGAGAAAGACGAGAGCCATGAGTAGGCAGCGGAAGACAAAGAAGCGAGGGAGGGTGGCGCGGGGTGGCCTCAGGAACAGGGCCCAGGATGAGATGAGCAGGACCAGAAGCTTGAAGGCCAGTGAGACGTACAGACCCTCGCAGGGTGTCCCGCAGGGTTCCAGCGAGTCCCGCCACAGTAGCTGTGGCAGTAGTAGGAAGGCCAGTGGTGTCAGTAAGGCAAAAAGCCCCAGAATGCCACTCAGTACGGGGCCAGCAAACCGTCGACATTCTAGAGGAGACGAGTCCTCCAGCTCCTTTGATGCTCGGGTCAGGTCCTCATTTGACACGCTGTGCTCAGAGGTTCCCGTCACCACTGTGGTAGTCTCCCCCCAGTTATCGTCCTACACAGAGTGAGAAAGGTTACACCAATGATCAGACCAGTCTACAGCCTTTTTTTGGGTGTTTTCTACAAACATTAGCTATAAATACAGCATAAATGTACAATAATAATAATTATTAAATACTGTTTTGGACAGAAATATTTAAGTGTAATGCTTCAGGAATATTTTGGTGTCAATCAATTCAAAAACTGAGGGATAAATACAGCCACAAAAATGTCAATTTAATTTTGAACCTTGAAAGAAGGCTTACAAATGAGTAGCTGTAATAGTGTATATATATATTAATATGTATCTACAAGAATAATAGGGGGTTTTGCTCTGAACGCAGAACAGAAATCCCAGCCCAGAAAAAGACATGTACAACACTGACCCTGTCATCGCCACGTGTAGATTCCGTATCCAGTAGGGGCTCCCCAGGAGCTTGTATAGTGACTGACTTGTCTCCCCTGCTGTCTCTGCTCTTAGACCGATGCCTGTCTCTCCGATCCCTGCAGTTTATACATGGAATATATTGAAAAATAAAGTATCAAATGCATAATAACAGCTGTACATCTATATTCCAGTACTTTGTAAATATTCTGCAGTGAAATCTGATCTGTTCTGTGAAATAAAAGAATTAAAAACTCAGAATGCATAAACTCACATCCTATGGCTTCATAATAATTGAGAATAATACTGTGTGTGTGTGTGTGTGTGTTCACCTGTGCTTGCGAGAGCTGCGGGAATGGGAGGATTTGTAGGAATAGCCAGAGTATTGCGATTCGTTGTCCATGTCTGGGGCAAGTGGGCGGGGTTTGTGGACCCCAGCTCCGCCCCTGGGACGTTCCGTTGCCCCACCCAGTTGAATTTTGCGTTCAGAGATGGATTTAGAGGAGAGCGACAGTGGCAGCTTCAGCAGCTCAACTTTACTCCTGAGAGAATCTATTTTGGAGGCTGATGAGAAAGGGGTGGACTAACCTGCAGAAGACAAAGGACAATTTAGCTGTTGTTCTTGCTCAAAGACTGATGTCTTAAAAGAAAATTCCACTGATTCAAGAGTGTGTGGATAATTAATCTATTAAAAACCCAGTTGTTTGATTTTAAAAACTTTAAATGACTAAAATACGCTGTCTGGGACATGGCTGTATGAGAGTATATGATAAACTTTTAGCAATAATATGTTCACCATTAATATTTAAAGATCATCTTTTCATGACAACGTTGACCGTGTTGAAAGGCAACTTAAAGCTTAACGGGCCGTTTGCTGTAAGATGATTCAAAGGACAAATCAAACTATGGAGGATACTTGGTTACACATTTTATTCTAGACTGATAGCAGAACCAATATAATGAATATTTGTTTTGCAAACAACACCTTAACAATGTACGAATGAAGTAACAGAAGTTTGCCTTTTTCAATTTTCTGAATTTCATGGCTTTCACAATTTGAATCTCACAATCACACCAAGGTCTCATCACTCAAACCCTCACATACACACATTCCCCAGGCTTCCCTCATCATCTCTGGGGTAACCAAGCTTGGCTGTTGCCATAGGAATGAATGGGCGGTGTATGGGAGTTGTGAATGGCGTGGGGGGATGAGTTTCTATGGTTACATGACCTTTAACCATACAAGGTTATTTTACTGATGAGGGCAAAAGGGACAGAAAAAAAAAGTTGCAGTGATGTGTTTACCTGAACGTGTGTGTGTGTGTGTGTGTGTGTGGCCTGCCTAAAAATAACAGATGCATTTCCGACCAGTCATGAAGCGGTTCTGCTTGACAGACTGGGGCAGACCCTGGAAAAAGGGTGGGAGCTGGTGGGGGAGCATAATCTGATCAGCTTAATGAAGCGCCACCACCCTCTTCACTTTCTATTTCTGTCTCGTTCTCTCTCTCTCTCTCTCTAGTTGGTTTCATGTGATAAGAACATGAGATTTCCTGTTATGAGAGGAAAAAAAACCACAAAAAACAAATTCCTAATCTGATGCACAAGTGTGCATGTGTTTTTCTCACTCACACGTCGCAACACACATGTCAGGGGTTGTTTACTAAGCTGATATGACAGTCAGGGACTCATGGACACCATTTGTTGAGGACAGATTCACAACACGTGCCACCCATCAATCTGAAGGGGGACAATCCCAAGGTCTACAGAGTAACTTACAGAAAACACAGCTAAGCACTTAAGGAAAACTCTAGGAGTTCTAAATCTAACCTCTATCAGTATCTATTGGCATTAACAAGCCAACAATCACACGGATAATTCTTTGTGATTCGCTAATGTTGTCTTCCAGTTGAATGAAGCTCAGTGAGCTAAAGCACGTACACTCTCAGAAGAAGGGGGAAGAAAAAAAGTTGAGGTATTTTATTCGTCACTAAAAAGGCACACAGTGTAAATGTACATTTGAAGAAGTGTTTTTTTTTGTTCTCTAAAGGTGCATTACATTCTCTCCTCCAGAAGTAGAATATATTTTAACTTTCCTTTACAATTTTAAAATATTTCTTTAAAGGTCTAAAATCTAATTAATACAGAATTAGTTACAATTATGTTCCCTAACTGCCGGTACAGAAATGCACCCATGAAGATACCACCAGTTTTTCCTGACAGTTCTTTATACACTCTGTGGGTACACTATCTTAATGTCAAATAAAAACAGTTCCAAGAAGAATCATTACATTGGTACACATCCAGTTCTTTACACTAATTATATTTATTTATTGGCAAATATTTCTTAGCCAACCCCTAAGTGGCAATTCTATAGCAACACTAGAGTACTCTGGCTATGTTCACATTACAACCAGTAGTTAACCAGTTTAAATTTCCTTTTTGCATATATTGTATTTGGCCATCTTGACTATTCATGTTAATAAACGTATTTGTAAGTTTGTTAGGTGAACATATCAATGTGCGCTATTCAGGGACAGAAATGTTGAGGTGGCTCCTTCCCCAATGGGTCCCTAATCCCCATGTAGTGCAAAAGGTAGGTCCCTAAATATTGTGCAATACATGTAGCACAAATGCTTTATATTCAGCCAGCACCTACACAGCTCCTTTTATAGAACTGTGTGTATTATTGTGGTCTTAAAGCCTGTGTGTTGTTGCCGGTGCTGTCTGTTAACAGCAGCAAGCAAGAAGACACATGAAATATGATCTGACCATTCACATTTGATGTAGGACCACATACGGAGCTGACTAATATGTGATTTGTAGTGTATATATTTGACACGTTCACACTGCCATAAAAAATTTATGTAAAATATTAAGAGAAAAAAAATAATTTAAGTCACTTAACCCTTGTAAGATTAACATATCCTTTGTGGCATTATTTTTACGAGGTTGCAGAAACACCAGTGCTGAAAAGAAACTTGTAAAAAGGTCAGGTTGCAACCACTGGAGAATTTCTTTACATTCAGTTCCTCTGCAGCTAAGAAAAAGATGGACAAACTACAAAAGACTTTTCTATGGACGAAAAAAAGTGCAGCAGAACTTCATATGGATGGAGTGTTATGTGCCTAACTAAGGTGTGGCAGGTTTCATACAGCTCCCAGGTGTGCATTACAGTTGAGCTATTGTGTTACTCATTATTCTAAGTCTCTTCTGACCCATTTAGTACAACCAGCACAATTGAACTTGATGTTCAGTTAAAGAGAAACTTACTTAAAGGGAAATTCCACAAATTTTTCAAAACAGCATAATTAAATATAACCAAAATCATTCAGGGTGGTTAGATATAAAACTGTGCATTGGAGAGAAGGTTACAAACTTACAATAATAGACAATTGAAATATTAGGTCACAACAATAAAAATATAGTAACTTTATTTAACACTCAAAATGGCAAATTTGGCAAAAATTTATATCAAAAATATCACACCATTTTAGATGTGGTGATTGCCAAACACCCTGTATATAACACTTCTGCTCTGGGAAAATACATTAAAAGAAACATCAAACCATCTACCACTAGGTATCATTAAATGCCCCTGGAATTATTATGTTTGTAACAACTTCATATATAACCACTTACTGTGAAGGGCCTTTATATATAAGTTGTTCAAGTTGGTTTGATCACTAGTGTGAAATTTATCCAAGGTACGCAAGTTTAAATCACACAACTGTAAAATGTCTGGACATAAACAAACAAACAAACAAAAAAAAAAAGCTCATTCTGGAATTTCTGGGATGCAGAAGGGAGCTGTTCATAAATTTGAGAACGTGTGCTTTTCTGGTAATACTATTCAGATATGGTCACTTGTTATGCCAATTAAAACAATGTTTTTTTTTAATCATAGAGAGATGGGTTGTTCAAGGAATGATTCAGAGACCAAATCACAGGTAAAATAATGTGTGTCCCACACTGCATTCAACAGGACAGAACTACAAACAAAAAGAAAAATCATCTTCAGAATATTTATCTGCATCATCTAACTTTAGTCTTAACGTAACATAAACTACGAAAGCACAAAGGAACGGTCTCAATTTTCTGAGGCTGCAGTGACCATTGTGTGGGCAGGGCAAGGCCTACAAGCCTCGGGTTGGGAGTAGGCGCAGATGTTTGGGGAGGCATCAGGACACCCCCTAACCCAAAACTACGAGAGACCGCGGCTTTGAGGCCTTCACTGGAAGAGTAAGAACTGCTCTAAACTCAACACAGTGACTCAAACCCGAGTAAGCTACACCAAAGCGGATCGTACAAATATTTTAAAGCGGGAAAACATTTTCAAAATGTTAAAATGCCCCAAAACGAATAGTAACATTCACGTCCAGTTAGTTTGAACAGTGTAGCAAATGAATCCCCACTTCAGTGTAAATCTAAAGTCTTTTGAATATAAAAATTCTCATAATAAGCAACTGATTTAAAACTAGCCCCTACAGTTTAGGGTTAATCTCAGCTAAAACCCGTTCCCGAACGAGATTAAATCAAAATATGAGGGATGTTTAGATTCCACCCTGGGTAAAGATTAACAGTACAGATTTGAACATGCAAAACTACAAAGTTCAGAGTAATAAAAAGTTCAAACGAGGGCGAAAGATAATGACAGGTTTGATTTTTTTGTTATGGAATAAATTAAAGTCAAATTTGAGACTCCTAAAGTGAAAAGTATTGTTTTCATTGAGTCACTGCGTTCCCTTCTCCCACTGCATCATAACGATCCTATCCATCAATGCTCAGAGAGAGACAATAAAAACAATGCGATCGACCCAACAATGAAAAACGAGTACAGGAAGGCGAGGCAAAATATGCGAACAACAGGGAGCTATTGGCGTTTTTTTCTTTGGGGATAAACTGTGGAACGACTTACCTTTCTTTGATTCTCTGAGACAGGCTCTGCTCCGTTGACCCTGCTGCAGCAACACAAAGAGCAATCAAAGGATCTGTGGTTTTCCTCGTTTCTGTTCTAACGTTTACCTTCCACAGCTGATGCAAGGCAACTTGGTGTTAAAGACAACAGAACCGACGACCAAGTACGGCGGTAGTCTCTAGGATGAGTGCAGTGAGAGACCCGTGAGCCTGGTTTTGAGCTACCCCAGTGAGTGTTGTTCCCCGCTGGGTCTGTGAATGCTCTCATTGAGCTCCGCCTGGGAAAACATCCAAAACCGAGGGCTGCAGAGGCATTAGGGTTGAGAGAGAGAGAGAGAGAGAGAGGGGAAAAACAGCACGGGTTTTCTTCCACCGAAATAACAGGGTTTCACTCCAGTGTCTCTCTTTATCTTTTACCTTCTTTCTCATGCAGGCGGCCATAAACCAGCTCCATTCCAACCCCCACCCCTCCTCAGTCGTAGCATGGGTCCGAGAACAGAGAAATCCTCGCCTTTTCCCTCTATCTGGGACTCTCAGTCCAAACCGGGTCTGTTCTGGTCCGGTCCAGTCCTCTTTGATGTTTTGCCCTGGGGGCAGCTGTTAGTTACTAGTGTTAGTCAAAGAAATGCACATTTCCGTCTCCTTCATTCAAACCCTGGGTCGCTACGCTTTCTGCGGCTCTCCTCTTTCCTCCACTACTCCTCTCCCTCCCCCACCCCAGGTTCCTGGGGGTCGCTCCGCCTTCCCTGCTCTCACACACCCTCTCTCTCTTTCTTTCTATTCTGCTACACCGCCGTGGTTCGTGAGCAACGATAGAAATCCTGTTTTGCTTAAAATAAGTATAACAACTATCTTCTGTGCTAAGCTGTGATAACCAATTCAGTTTGAATTGGCACAAAACGAGTTAATTCACAAACATTCACTTGCATCTGTTTGGCCACACCCACTAATGTTGAAGTTATATGGAGTGTTTCAAGCCTGGACTAGTTTTCGATTGAGGGGCATTACATTCATTCAGTCATTATCTAACCGCTTCTCCAGTTCAGGGCCGAATCATTGGGCGCAAGGCAGGAACACATCCTGGAGGGGGCGCTAGTCCTTCGGAGGGCAACACACACACACACATTCACTCACACCTATGGACAGTTTTTGAGTCGTATGGAAGCAAATCTGTCTCATCAGACTTTGAAATATTACCACCTTTGATATTGTAGCACTGATTTTTCTTTTTCTTTTTTTTTTTTACACTGAAATTATGCATCTGAATATTGTTGATTTTGAATTGAACTCGTGAGTTTTCAAAAACACGTTTTCATTGTTATAATTTAAGGTGAATAAATTCAGATAAAAAAAATTCAAACCATATATTTCGAAGTTGCTCAAATTCGATAGACCAAATTCAGATGCCAAAATACGAGTGAAAAAATTCAGATACACATCCGGGATACAAAGGATAAGCAATCGATTCATTTGAATTTTCTGTTCCACCTTAAATGGCGCAGTAGTTGCATTCTGTCGCCGCTAGATACGAACACAACTTCCATACCGTGGAAAAACTACACGTTTAGCTTCCTTCCGCGGATATTTTCTCTTTATTTTCAAATTGTCTCAAAAATCTGAAAGACTCACTTAAATGTTTTATGACAGAAAAAAATGTTTTCTGTCATATAAGCTTTTTTTGAGTTAAAAAAAAACAAACATCTCAGTTTAGATGTCTGATGATTGTCCAGTGTGTTATAACAATACAAGGTTTAATAGATTTGGTAAAATTAAACATTGTGGCTTTTCCCCATATCATGCTAAATTGAGTTGTTGTACGTGCCTTCCAGGCCCGAACTCTCACAATCCTTCTTTAGTTGACAGATACAAAATACTAAAAGTGTAGATCTGAGACAGTAACCTAAGGCAGTGTTTGCTACGTCTGGCTCTGGAGTAGGCCACTGCAGTTCTTCCTGCCCCCAACACAATCAAACCAACTCGTCAGCTCGCTCAGAAACCTTTCCTAACGCTTCAACAGGTGTTAGGAGAAGAGAAGAAACTGAAACGTGGTGAGAGAGTCCAAACAGAACTGGGAAAGCCCTGCTTCAGAGTACAATGAAAGGGTTTCCTTTCCCAAGGCTTTCAGAGAAATGTAAGACGGAAAATCGTTCTCAAATTTAATCAAAGGGGATGCATACAATCGTCACGTAAAATAATTTAAACAGTTCCTTTTTTAATGTCACAAAACAAATGAGTTTATCATGAGTGTACACTTTCTTTCTGTGCATCTAACAATCTTGCCATTTTAAAAAGAGGGAGACAATAATTTACACATTTTTTCCCATATCTACAAAAATAAAATAAAAGCAGTAACTAGAGCTTTACATAAAATGAACATATAAAACAAGGGTGCCATGTCTATATTACATGAGTGAACAAGATTGAGAATAATAACAATAATAATAATAATATAAAAAAAAAAGAAAGATGTATACGCAGACAGTAGTTTGCACGAGCTCTGGTTTCTCTGTTTGCTTTCTTTCATTGTGCATTTTTAATTTTACAAAAAGTATGAACACTTGTGGAGATGGAAACAGGGAGGGGTGGGAAGTTAAAAGCGTGAAAAGGGTAGACGAAAAAAAAATGTGGAAGAAGAGGATGGAAAAGGGACGAAAAGTTAAAAAATATAAAGAGAAATAGGGTCTACATTTCTCCACCTGAGTTATACAGTAGTTACATATAAATTTTCAACCCGAAATCCAGTCATACCAGAAACCCTCGGAAAGTCCTACATGGACTGGAAAACTGAGTACAACAGAGCTCCATTTTTCCTTCTCCCTTTTTTAGGGGTTTTAAGGTTAATACTAGTGACATACGCACTCCTAATCTAGCGCTAGAGTGTGTTCAGACGCTCCAGATAGAAGCTAATCTTTTAACGCTGATATTAGACCAGCGCTATCTGCTCAAGCCAGAATCAGCCAATGAGGGGGGAGAGAAAATAGCGAAGGTGTGTGGTCATTGAGTGGATGGAAAAAAAGGTCCTTTCTGGAAACATGCAGAGGATCAGAATCGTTCACAGTGAAGGTCATATGAGACAATTCATGGCAGAACGTTGCATGCGAGGCATCGTCTACATCCAAATGACATTAAAACTCAAGGGGCATTCTGTTAACAATGTAGTGATCACGGCTGGGTTTTACCACCACCGCCACTGTGAAGAAATCTGATCGTTTCTCTAATATTAATCATTTTGGATGAGCGTTTTATGGTGTACATCTGGTCTACGTCTCATCTAATCAGTTCAGAAGAAAGACCTGAGGAATTGACTTTTCAAACACTGAGACAGTCCAGCTTTTTTCAGCTTCATCTCTATGTACTTCATTGTAGCAGTTTCCACAGGAAACTAGTTGAGGCATTAAACCCTAACCCTTAAAAAAACCCATAAAATCCTCAAAAACCTCTTTCAATAGAAGCCCAAAATGTGTTTGCATATTATCACAACTTTTTTCCTGTTCTTTTCTTGTTGGTCTGCGGTGCTACAAATGCAGCAGATAGAGATTAGACTGAACAACACTGGAGCATTCCTTTAAGAGACAGTCGTAAAACTGATTCAGATCAGTACACAGGAGCCAATTCTAATAACATCTTTACAGAATCCCTTCATGTGCCTGTGGCATCACTGAGCTATGGCAAAAACGTGAGGGACAAAGTTCACAGTATTTACACCATACAGAGCGTGTCTCATAGCAGGTAATACGACAGATATTTCGATATTTTCCCTCCGTATGTTGGAAAGAAACAGTCTGGAAAAGGGTTTAACCGTACAGCAATACAGCAGTGAGCAGTGCAGTAGTGTTGCCATGACGCATTGCTAAGGCAACCCCAGTCACCCCTGCCTTAACCATTGTGCGTAAAAGGAGACAGAGCCAAACTGGTTTTTCTTCCACAGAAAGCTTAAAGAAAACTCGACATGAACCTAGCTAGTCCTTCATCCCACGTCCCTCTTTTCCTCATAGTGTTTATTTATGAAACAAAAAAAATCACAATGATACGAATGCAGAATCCTTACTCAGAGCACGTCTCTCACAGGGGTCCCAGTGCAAAAATAATTTGAATTTATTTCTCTCTCTCCCACTCTCCCAAAGTCATCCACCCACACATACCATAAGGCGACCAGTGGTGGAGACTGCCGTTTTGGCTCAAGCTGACAGGTTCATCGTGGGTTCTGAACCAAAATGGCACCTGTTTATGTAGGTTTCCAGTTTATCACTGATGAGGTGAAAGAAAGGACTATTGATATACAAGTGGGTAAAGTGCTGGGGGGAATTCCTTCAAAGGGCAGGGTCATTTCCTAAGCCAAGCCTTTTCAACATCTCATATTATTTAAAATGTCTTTTTTTGTGTGTGTATTTAAACCAGCAACATCACTTTCTATTATCCAGCTTTTCAATCCACTTTACAACAAAAACCATTCTGGAAAATTCTTTAACCTGAATACTTCTCTTTTGAATTCATCCCTTATTTTCCACCTTCATTTTTCTCTTTTCTTCCCATCTCATTCCGTCCCTTCTTTTTTCAGTGTGTGCGCTGAAGGCTCATCTGCCCTGGCTTTCGTTTCCTAGTTTGAGACGACAAATACAACACAATTCTTTCCTGGGCTTGACGCCCCAAGAACAAAGGCATGCTGGGATTGGAGGAAGGGGGCTACATAGAACGTGAGATATGGCAGGAGCGCCAGTCTCTTAGTGTGGGTGTTTGTGTGTGAGTGTGCACTTAATAGTCTTTCACTGTGTCTAGTGTAATGTCAAAACCCTGTAGATTGGACCACAGACTGAACGGGTTCTGATGGACCTCCTTCAGTACCTAAAGGGTTAGAAAGAGAGAGACAGAAGGGTAGTATGATGATATGTATGAATGGAATCACCAGTCACATTAATAATTCATATTCTTTAATAACTAAAACAATCCCCTGTCAAAACTGCACACTCTCTGTCTCTGATGCTTTCTACATGTGACCATCAACTACAGTATGCTCAATGTTACTAATAATGTGAATATAAACGGTCTTGGTTCTTGTTTTAGTAATTGCCTGCCACTAAACACAATTTTCAAACCTTTCCTATCAATAAGGAAGAAAATATAAGTTGAAGCCAATGTCGTTTTGTATGTTTCAGCAATGGCTATCGAATGTGAAATAACATCTGTATTACAACAACTATTACGTTTTTTAACGGCACTGATAACCTACTCACCATCCCCTGACCCTCTGTCCATGGATGGTGTCCTGTTGATGGAAGGAGTCCTGTGGATGAGGTCGTCTAAACCGGGACTGACAGGGGATTTTCTCGTTGTCCTCAGTAGCCTGTAATAGTCTGCTTCAATCTCCTGTCAAGAAGAATGAACGCAAAGAGAGTTCACAGGTTAATGGAATATACAGTGGAACCTCTACTAACGAACGCCTATACTAATGAACTTTCCAAGATACGAACCGGGCATTTGAATATTTTTTGCCTCCACCTACGAACCATGACTCTAGAAACGAACCCGAGCCTCCGCTGAGCCGGCGGCTGGAAATGGCCACTGACCCCAATAGGCGAGTCTCCCAGTGCTCCCAGACTTGAGTGAGCTTTTAAGATTAGCACATTGTAGTTTTAGCAATTTAGCATTAGTGTAAATTGCAGACATCGAAATTCGTGCTAAGTTAAGCCGTATCTACACTTCGTCTCCCCACATTCACCACCTACTCTCTGTTATTCCACCCACCCCCCACCTCCCGTCATCCAGCCAGTGCCTGTGTTACTCCTCCAGCCAGTCGTCACGTCTTCAAGGTAGTGATGTGTAACCACTTAAAACTTTATTATTTCTTTTTTATTACTGTTACCACTGTATTTCTCTTTTATTTTTAGTAACGCTACATGTATTTTTTTAATAATTTGAGAGTGTTGTAAACATATATCAGTTCAAAAAGGGTGACTTTCGGGGTGGGGGCTGGAACGCATTAATTGCTTTTCCATTACATTAAATGGGAAAAAAATTGACTTGAGAAACGAACTTTGCCACTCACGAACCGGGTCACGGAACAGATCAAGTTCGTAGGTAGAGGTTCCACTGTACATTTATTCAACAAATAGAGTTTTCCGATTTAGATTATGTACGTAATTTTATATTATAAAACCTTATAAAAACAATAATATATAATTCACAAAACTAAATAAAGAGACTGCTGAATACTTTTTAAACGGTTCCAGTGAGTGGTCTGTGAGGCATTTTTGTATTCTCTCTAACGTTAGAGAACCCACGTATCTGTAAACTGGAAAACATGAAACTTTCAAATGCATATTTACTGCATTTGAGGTTATCTGTGATATCTGTGTTGAGCATATTGTGTTTACCCTAAGCTGATGTAGCTTTTTCATCATCTCCTCAATTGTCTGAAAAATCTCATCCACATTCTTTATCACATGGCGCTGTCTGCTGGCTCGTGGTTGGCTGATCTCTGTCTCGTGACTTAGTGGCTCTGGGTGCGATTCGTCATTTGGTGACCGGCTAGGGGTCTCCTGTTCTTCCTCTTCTTGATCCATGGACGACGACGTCATTTCCTCTGCCTGATCAGAAAGCTCTGAAGCACTCGCATCTTTGAGGTCATCTGTGCTGCTCTCTTCTATAAGAGCACCCATTTGATCTTTGGGCATCACTAGGTAGAACATGTTCCCTAGATGCAGAAACAAGCACAGAATGTGAAACCACAGTACAGTCGGGAGGTGGGGGGTATTATATTGTGTGAATAATATGATTATATGATGTGAATAAGCAATATATCGCTTATCAAAACATACAAATCAACATATACAACGTTTTTTTCTCCAACTACCTAACTAACCATGGAAATAATGCATTATCCATTACATCAAGCTCTCATGAGATGAGACGTAAATACCTGAATGGTTAAATTGATAAAGAAAATGAGGAATGAAGAGACAGAAAGTTGTTGAGAAAGGATGTACTATAAGGATGCCTAAAAGAACTGTGCTACTTTCTTTGTTAGAAAAGAAATGGTGCCAAAAAAAAAAACACGATTCACCACTTTATTTACATTCCTTTGTGTGCCTTGAAAATATCTGTTGCTGTTTTTTCCATCAAAATTCTACACAAATTACAGCAATGTAAATGAGTTAAAAAGTTTTGCATTTTTGTTACTAATCAGTTTGTTTCCATGTTCCACAACTCCTCATCTGGGTCACGACATATTGACTTCAACACCAAAATCGGACATTGATTGTTTCATGGAGAGATCTGCAGTATACACTACAGCAGTGGTCAGTAACCTTTTTACATACAAGATCACCCTTTGAAATCTGAACAAATGAAAGATCTACCAGTGTAAATGCCAGGCGTAGGCTACTTAAAAACAAATCTGTGTATGTCCCCATCGCCTCCAATAACATACAATTAAACTGTTTACTCACTTCATTAATGTACAGCTGAGGTTTGGCTGTGGTACTTAGTGCCTGAGGAAACAGGTGTTCTGACATGTTGTGCTACTCGTAACTATCCTACAACAGCTCTGCGCATGGCCCACAATTTTTAATGTTTTCATGTGTTTTTCATGGGATGTGTTTCCCTCCGGTGCGTTATCAGCTTACTGTTATTAGCGTTCCAAAACTGTACGTGCTGAAACTAATGTTCAAAAAATTAAAAATGTATAAACAATGCTTTATCAATATAGTTACCTTTAATTACCTTATATTTACCCTCATAAGGGGATTTAGGGGATTTCTTTTTGTCTGTTCAAATGCCCTACCTTTTATTTAGGCGGCTGTACTTACTAAAGTACTCTATGGTCGCACATTTCCACACGGTAGCACACCTCGTCAGAACGCTGGGGTTTAGTGTGACTATCGCTTGTGCTGTCGTTTGTAATCCGTGAAATATTTGTGGAATATCTTGAAACCACACCCGTCAGCTCTGCCATCGTGTTGGCTCAGACAGGGCTCAGACTGGTCAGGGATGCGAATTCGCGTGTCAGCATCTGCGGACACGGACCCTGTGTGATCGCAGCTTTGTGTCCCTGCTTAAGTAGCTCGTGAACCACTGTGGACACAGAATGAAGCAGCTATGGTTTATCGCGATCGACCTGCATGGCCTTGGAGGTCGACCTGTTGATCACAATCGTCTGGTTGGCAACCAACGCTCTACAGGGAGTAGGTACTGATTTGAGTTACACCTTTTAAAAATTCTTCAGTGCAGATGCTCAAACCCAATTCCACACACACAAGTCCTAAAATCTCATACACTCACAGTTTTGCTACAGTTGCAACAGTGAACATTCACCCACTCGTATAAAACATGCGCAAATGTTGCACATTGCAAACCAATATGTGAGTTACGCAATTGTATTTTTATTTACATTTTTTAAGGGCATCTGTAGAGCCAGGGGCGGGCACTGTTCAGAGGTCAGCAAACCCTTCTGACCAATCAGAGGACTTGTTAGGCATGTGTGGAATGCTATTGGCTGAGGCCTCCTTTTTCTGTGACTGAGCGCCTCCTACAAAAAGCATTCTCCAGAAAACAAAGGCTCCATGTAGGAAATGGAATGGAGAATGGGAAATTACTCTTTATCAGATTTCCGATGGAAAAAACATCATTCCAATTGTTAAAATACATTTTTTTGCAAAAATTACTTTAAATGGAACAATAGCCCAAGTTCATTTCAAACCTTGTAAATTAGATTTTATAACTTAAGGTCATACAGCTTGTGATTAAATACTGAAAACCTATGAGGGCACCATTTCTCCTCAGAAAGACAAACACTCTGTTGGGCATGAGTAAGTATAATCCATTGTATTGTTCCCACCTTTTGACTTGGCAGATTGGTTGGAGCTGACATCAGTGATGTCATCAGGAAGAGAAGAAGAGCCCGCACCCACAACTGTGCATGAAAGACAGGTAGAGGAGGTATGTGTTCATGTGCAAGGGTATGTGTGCAAGTAGGTGTTTGTGTGAAAAGCCAATATGTGCACAACGAGTGAATGTGTGGTAGAAGTAGATTGTGTGGCATCAACAATAAGTGTGTTATCATGGTTGTGCATACAAGAAGTAGCAGAAATGTGAACATTTGGAAAAGTCCATGTGAGTGAGAAGGTGTGTGTGTGTGTGTGTGTGTTGAAGAGAAGCAGTAGGGAAAGACAGGGAAAAGTGTATTAAAATCATAGCTCAATTACAGGAAGCCCTGAGCACATGCAGATGAAGGGAGAGTGGGCGAGGAGAGCGAGAAAGAGACAAACAGAGTGAAAAACATATGAAGTTAATAAATATGTAATTAAAGTGAATTTGAAATAGAATATTTTACATGTTGTTGGACTTCATACGTGCGGTATAAATTATTTCTATTGGATTTTTGAGTAATACACATCTGCATCTATTTTGCTCTCACAACAGGAAATGTGCTGTGTGCTTTGGCTTGGGGAAACCCTTGTGCAGATCGTGCTGGTAGTATTCCTGGACATTAGCAGCTATGTTCTCACATACACTGACTCAAATTTTACCCAGGGTCTTTACTAGGGGGCTAGCAGAGTAAAGTTCGGGTGATGTACAGGACAAATGTTGCAGGGATTTGCATTCACAGACACAGCTCCTCCAGGTAAACTGGGGAACATTTATTCATTGATCCATTATCTGTAATCGCTTATCCAATTCAAGGTCGCAGTGGGTCCGGAGCCTACCTGGAATCACTGGGCGCAAAGCAGGAACACACCCTGTAGGGGGCATCAGTGCTTCACAGAGCGACACACACATTCACTCACACCTACGGACACTTTTGAGTCACCAATCCACCTACCAACGTGTGGTTTTTGGACTGTGGGAGGAAACCGGAGCACCCGGAAAAACCCACACCACACTCCTCACAGACAGTCACATGGAGGAAACCCACACAGACACAGGGAGAACACACCACACTCCTCACAGACAGTCACATGGAGGAAACCCACACAGACACAGGGAGAACACACCACACTCCTCACAGACAGTCACCCGGAGGAAACCCATGCAGACACAAGGAGAACACACCAAACTCCTCACAGACAGTCACCCGGAGCGAGACTTAAACCCACAACCTCAAGGTCCCTGGAGCTGTGTGACTGCGACACGTCCTGCTGTGGTATTTTATTATTATTTTTTTTTTTTGATGTTTGAAAGCAGTGGAGTGTTAACTAGAAGAGAAATAAGTGTCAATTGTAGGATACCAGTACACAGAATAACTTTTGGTCAGTCATATTTTACTGTTAAAGGTGAATGCTTTAACAGTAAAATATGGTAATTCTAAGGGTACGAATTACCCTTATAATTAAAGCACAGCATGAGCTTAAGGGGTTTGTTGTTATAGTGAATGTTTGGCTTAAGCAGAAAAAAACCTGTAAGCACTTTGTAAGTATTCAGAGGATATAAAAATTCAATTATCCTAATTAAAATATTCAGCTGATTTATATATGTGTCCTAATGTTCAGACTGATGTCAGATATAGGTCACACTATACAGACCGTGTGAACAGCAGAACAAACAGATTTGGGCCACTTTTACCTGCTGTGTGAATGTAGCCTTTAAATGATGAAGGGAAAGCTCCCCTTTAAACTACACTTTGATGTAGAAGTTAGATAACTGAAAAAAAACATGTCATAAATGCTGACCTTTCCTCACAACCTGAAAGGCTGGCTGCACCACCTCAGAAGGTGGAGCATCTACTTCCTCTTCGACCAGCTGACTTGGACTTTCGCTGAAGGTAGGTTCAGACACCTCTGACCCAAGTTGTTCTGTGAAAGGACTCCTTTCAACGGCTGTCTCGTTTGTAGGGGTATCATCAGAGTCCTGGCTCCACCCATCTTCAAGATCTCTGAAGATCAGCTGTCTGAGTGTCTCCACTGGGGGAAAGCATGAGAAAAAGAGGGGAGGAGTTGAATTCAGCGAGTCCAGAATAGAAGAATAGAAAGTGGTTTTAACCAACACAATTCAATAATCTCTAACCATCTCGAAGTGCAGCTTCAGCAATTTCAGCTCGATCCCCTAGGTAATCATGCCCATCATTATGGAGGAAAGACCCTGATTGGTCGGTTGGGGTTGTAGGTGTAAGAACACTTTCATCATCACTCTGTGACTCTCTCTCCATAGGACCAGGTTCTTCTGTTAGTGAGCCATCTATAGAAGAATAAAACAGCAACAGTGATGTTTATCAGGTTATTTACAAAGAGAAAGGTAGTCATTTTGCAGACCTTAAACAAACACTAATCATCTATTAATTCAGCCAAACGTCTTTTCTCAGTGAACACATTCTATGAATACTATAGTTATAGAAAAACAAGTAGACATTCATAACGTACACTCTCAAAATTAGGTACGGTAGAGAACAGTGGCGGATGCTGGTCTTTCAAGGAGGGGAACCTCAATTTCAGCCTACATCATAAAATGTGTCGGTTTATTTATACGTAAATTCTACCCTCCGTTCCTTTTTAAGAAAATGATCTATGACCCTGTCGTACCAACAAGGCGTCTTTTCCAGGGACTAGACTAGTGTCCTCTCAATGGCCAGCAGAGCTAGGCTGCTTAAACGGCCTTGGCCCATGTGAAGCGTGTCCACCTGTGTTGCCACGGATCTTTACACCAAAGGATCGCTGATTCGCTCATTTCGCTGTCAATCAAAAAGGGATTCAGCCTCAGACAGATCATCCAATCATCATGCAGAAGCTGAGCGTCCGGGCCAGCCGAGGCCAGCCCACTGCCCCACAGACCCCCAGAGACGCTGAGCGTCCGATGGGCGGGATAAAGCCCAGCATTTATCCAATCACTCGTCTCGTTTCCCTGCACTTTGCAGCTTCGCTATTGAACTCTGTGGACGCTCAGCGTCCGCGCTTTTTAAATCACTGATTGAATGATTGAGAGGAAAGCCGCGTCTTTACCAGGGATAAGAAGCTGATTTTGAACAAAATGTTGAGTGTGTTGTAGTGCATATTTATTCAATGACATGTACACACAACAGTATATATTTGATCACTTATTTTTTTACATTTTAGGGGAAGCTGAGCTTCCCTTGCAGTCTTAGAGCAATCGCAACTGGTAGAGAAACATTCCTGGCCACTAAATGTACAAACAGTAAATGTACAACGGTGGTTTTAAAATCCAGCTGTGTTCCCTAAAGGTACATTACATTCTCTTGTAGAGAAGGAAAGGTGAATATATTTAATACGTCATTACAGAACTATGAAAAATCAAACAACATAAAATAACCCCTGGAGGTGAAATTGAGCGTATAAAATTAACTTATAAAACAACAATCATAATCGAATAAGGTAAAATTATTTTCCCTAATGCACACGTTAGTTGCATCATATCTGGTGTCTAATATCCTTTAGAGAGATTTAGAAAGATTCCATTATAGTTTACGTTCCCCTAAGGAACATTACAGCCATTTTAGACAAGGTTTTAGAGGGAAACCACTTATCTCTGCCCAGCTGTCATCTGCCAGAAAGTGAGACAGGACTTACCGAGCTGACTGACGTGGTTGCCATGGAATCGCAGAACAGCTGACCTAGAAGAGGTGGAACAGTTGTAAAATAATTATAAACACATCACTGAAATTCAGTCTCGTTAAGTCACGTTATGGAACAGTATCATTTATGTCTACAAAGTACTTACGGAGCCGGCGATCGCTGGTTTGGGGTCCCCGTAGTCCCAGAAGCTAATGAGATTGTTTTTTCTAACAGGTCTTTCCACCTGTGAAAATATTTGCAAAGTTGTCATTTTCTGGTTTCTACAAAACCACTTAGTAAACCACGGAATAGCCATAAATAATGCACTCACGTGTTTTTCTCTGAGGGAGTCCCAGCAACCAGTTCATATATCTGACTCTCAGAGGTACTGATCACATACAGGGACTTGTTATCTAAAGGAAAAGGAAAGCAACAGTCAACCGAAGAAATAAAGAAAGAACACTACTCCAAAACCAGTTTGCAATTCTACTGTTTGTTTTTCTCTTATTACAAAACTACTTTCTTATAAATGTGCTATAGTTACCACAGAGTCCAGAGGCATAACGCCATTTTGAAAAGTATCCTGCGAGCAACTTTACTTCTGCTGAAAAGTTCTGGACGACTAAAAATACTTTTGAAGCCACTGTTCTATCAAAACAGTTTGGTGGTATATTTACATTAAGAATGGCTTCATAGGTTTATATTAAGAGGCAAACTGTTAATACACATCAAGACATTTCCTGTGTGTCCTGACTGATTAAAAACCAACATATAATGTCTTCAAGATCAACAACACCATCCTTTTCTCACAGACCTGTTGCCACTGATCTGACCAGAGAGGAGCTCAGACGGACAACGGGGCAGAAGGGAGTTTTAAGGTCTGTGTTTCCAACTCCAACCACACCCAGTGAACGAGATGGGCAACGCAGAATTAGGCGATCATCTGGACCTCGCTGGAGGAGCAGCAACAAGTCTGAGAGCAGCAGAGCCTGGATCTCTGGAAAATACACACATGCTCTGAGTGAGAGAATTGTCATCAAATACTCTGCTTAAAGGCAGAAAAGGTGCACTGATTTTTTTGAATTATTTGCACAATATTTTTAAACATACTGAAATAAAGCATATAACACACCTTGACCACAGTGTTGTGTTTGCAGTAAGTCGGTAAATACATAATGCTTTGAAGCATTAAATCTAGACAAAGATTCTCTGTACAGGATGTGGAACATTGGTCATGATAAATATTTTATTGATTTTGTGACCAGAGATATCTGCACACGGAAAAGAGCAAAAATTCACAGATCTCAGGTTTTTGTAGACTTTATGCAGAAAAACAGGTTAAAAATATATATATGAGATCATTTTATATTCTATAAAAGTAGTAGGTGTGAGTTTGAAGAACAATGTTTTATTCAGATTCTCCTTGATTGCATGAATTTGTCATTATTTAAAATCATTATTAACCCGTAAAACTAGGTATTCGATCATAACCTCAAATAATACGGACTGCCACAAGGTGAGATTTGGAAAAAGTTAAACCCACTCATTCACACACAGAGTATCACACTCACTGGAATCATGTTATTTGTTTTTCTAATGTTTTAAAAGAAAAAAAAAAGATTTTATTGTTGAAGGCAGTAAATACATTGCCGTGATGAGATGTCTTACCTACAACTTTGTCTTTACTGACTTTCCATGTCAGAGGACCTTCATGGATCATTCTCTTAGTGGTCAAGTCTAGATTCTACAGAGAGAGAGAGAGAGAGAGAGAAAGAGAGAGAGACAGATACACAGAGCGACAGAAAAATAGATACAGAGAGAGAGAGAAGAGATACACAGAGAGAGATACAGAGAGAGAGAGAAGAGATACACAGAGAGAGATACAGAGACAGATACACAGAGAGACAGAGAGATAGAGAAGAGAGATACACAAAGAGACACAGAGAGACAGATACAGAGAGAGAGATAGAGAAGAGAGATACACAAAGAGACACAGAGAGAGAGAGAGAGAGAGAGAGAGAGTTAGTCTAACTAATGCTAAGTTAGCTGGCAAATGCATATCAACACAGAATGATGCTTAAGCATAAATTAATTTGAAATTAATTCAATTGCTTATTTACAGGAGAATTTGTAACTGTGTGTGTACTCAATTAAGTCAGATGATATTAGTTAATAATTTTTTTGTGGAAGAGTACATACATTTAGATGCATGACATCAAACTATATCAATTTCCAAGAAAGAAACTAAAACCAATAAGAATATATTACATTTGCAAAAAAATGAAGTAGTATTTATATTTAGTACAGCTCCATCCCAACACAACCTTCTTTATATACGGTGAGTTCTTTCTGAGGCTAAAACCAGTGATATGTTTAACCCTCTCTGTATTGTACTGATCTATACATGCTTATAGTCTGAGGTTGATGTTATGTAGGCTATGGTTTATGTTTAATAAATCTAATATTTGAGTTGTGAAGTGACTAATCTGAAATATTCTTTTATTTCAAATGTATACGACCTGAAATGAAGCAGCAGTAAATCTGACATTCTAGTTCATTTTTGTTTGTAATAAACTCATTTAAACCATGTTTGGTGTCTTTGCTTGTTTTAGTTAAGAGCTGCATGATTTTATGTCCACTTTAAATCATAACTGGAATGGGACAGCTGTGCTAAAAACTGACTGCTATCGTTATCAGCCTGATACTTTTCTAAATACTGTGTCTTAAAGTAATACACCCAGGATTTTAAGAGGCTTTAATGTTTCGGGAATACAACACCATGGCAGTGTTATTGTGAAGTGAGGAAGAGATTTAGGACTAAATAATTAATATTTAATGCTATTGGAGTAAGAAGTAAAAGGAAGGTGTGGAAGGTGACAGGTGGTAGGCATGAAATATCGTGGTACTTTAAACTGTGCTGCAACAGGATTGGCCAGCCTCTCCAAAGGCGATAAGTCCAGTCTGCGCTGGTATTGGCTGAGCTGCTGCCTGTGTTCCGTCTCCCTGACAACTTCATTGACAGCCTGCAGGATTCCACGGCAACAGGCCTGTGCCCTCTGAAGTGGAAGAAGGTCTGGGGATCCAGCTGTATGGAAGAATAAGAGTTACATTAGGTCACATGTTTGAGTGTCCACATGGTTTATGTGATTAGCTAAAGTGCCTGAAAATGCTTTGCAGTGAAGTGTGTGGCTACAAATAGCTTCATACTCATAGTACTGGGTTGTCTTCTCACAGTGGAAAAATGGACTTACACTGAAGTAAGAGTGGACCTCAATTTCCTCCTCAGAAATTAAAGCTTTTAAAAAGGGGACATATTCTAACCCCCTTTCTACAAATTAACACTGTTCCCTGGGGTCTTAAATATAAGTGGCATGCTTTGGTCAAAAATAGAACAAGGATCAAACAACACAGCATGACCCCATCTGTCTAAACAGGCCATTTCAAAACAACTGATTTCAGTGACTGTTTCTTTAATTAGAATGAGCTACAACTCAGTTTGTAATAAAAGCATGTGTATGCTTTATTTTCATATGTGTACCTTCAGTGTATTTGATGATGTTATCCAGCAGTAGTGGGTATTTGGTGAGCCTCTGCATCTCAGACACCAGCATGTCCTTTAGCTGTAGCCGACGGCAGTGGGGACTGGCCTCACACTCCTAACAAAGCAAACACACAATAACAAACCCATTCAAATTACTATTCAGTTCCTGGCATATCCTCGTAAATCAAATTGTTAGTCTGATGCATGAGGAATGTTCTAGAAGCCATTTATCACCAAGAAGAAAAAGCCTAAGAACTAAAGATCACCGAAACATGATTAGCATCTAATTTAAGTTCTTAAATTCTCTAAATTTATAACACAAACACAGGGACGCCGTCAAAGTGAAGAGTAAAAATGTGTATCATAATTAACCTCATAAGGAACAACAGTTAAAGACCTGGATGAGGTGAGCGAAGCGTGGATCTTTACGCTGTTTGTTTTTGATGAGCTCCAATGCTTGACTATGCTGGCTGCACAGCTGAGACACCTGCTCCTGGAACTCTTCTCCTGCTGCACCTTCAAACTAACACACAAACAGAAACAGAAATATTAAATCGTATTTATGGATGACAAAAGTACGTCAACAATAAATAAAAAAGGCTAAGCACCAGCTATATGAAAGTGTCAAATAAATAAATACAGTGGAATTTGAGTTCCTAACTTGTGTTTATTGATAGTCAGAAAACATGTTACTTCTTACTAATTCAAGGAATAAGGTTTAAAAGACCACAAAAGTGCACAAATGGCCCAAAGATCCCAAAATATCCAGAAAATGGACTAAATTTGTCAACTTTAAACGGGCACTTTGGAAAGGACCATCCGCTCACTCCGTTATCTGTAGCTCATTTCACTGGCGCTTTTCCAACAATATGGGCATGTAAGGACACCAACGAAAGGTGTTCAAGAGCCTCTGTAACATGGAGGTAATCACTTCGCCTGTTTTAGTTGGTGTTAGTTAACGTTAGCTTGACTCGCTAAACTCGGTGTCTCAGATTATACTCGGCTACGTAGCTGCATTACGGAGGTTTATAGTGTCGGATGAATTCGAGTTCGACTTCGATCACATTTACAAGAATAACGGTACCTCTAAATTTGAGTTTAGCTTATTGCTAGGCTATTGTCATGAATAATGTTGGTTATTTAGCTAGATACTGTCATAACAGTCAGTCATAACGGTGTTTTACCGCAGCGTTGTTCAGCTGTTGTCCACAAGTGACGTCACAGTTGCTTTCAAGAATTTCCGTAGCGAGCTCTGGTTTTTCCGTCACTTTAATAAAACTATCAGTTTTAAAGCAAATTAAGCTGATATTTTCATTTTAATTCATATTTATATATGTCAGTAACTAAAATAATGTGAAATATTCATGGAGGTCCATTAAGTGGTGCTCAGCCTTTAATAGGAAACATCATTTAAACTATAAGCAAACGTTTGGGCAAGTTAGTTGAATTTAACATTAAAAATAACATATGTGTACATATATTTACTGTACAGAAGTTATGGCATGTTTGTAATGATTATTTATTTTTAAAAATAACAGAAATTGTGCATTTAATTTATTCAATTGCCTTTATTAGCTCACTGTTCTTTAATTTATCCATAGTTTTCCTAAGGCAGTGGTTCCCCATTGCAGGTGGTGTGCAGCAAGAAAAATGAATAAGGCGTGTTCAAGCACTGCTAGAACTCTGTTTCAGAACAGAAGCATTAATGACACTCACTCTTGCTAGCATGGTATCTCCAATTCCATGGACTATGGGAGACTCCCTCAGCTTCTTCATGGACTCACAAAGATTTGCTGCAAATATATGACAACATAAGAATTATGATGAACAGTGGAGAATCCACTTATTCAGAAAGTAGGTGACGTGTTGTAGTTGTTGTTATATCTACTACCAGTTACACTACTGTTTGCTGTTACCGTGCACATACATAATCAGCCAAACCTCACCATGTAGTTCATAGACCTGGGGCAGGTTAGGAAATATGCAGGAAAGTTCCTCTGAGGTTAGAACAGTCCTCATCTTCTGAAAGAAAACCTGATCCAGAACCCTGAGAGTCCGCAGATGAGATGCTTCTGTTGTGAACAACTCTAGAAGAAAAGGTTTTAGAACTTAACAAAAGCTAGTTTACTATAAACACCCTTTTCACAGCTATGACTTTAATTTTACCATAGATCACGGCCTGCTGGTCTATCTCTCGAGAGTTGAGTTTGGCAAGTGTGTGTGGGTCCACTGTTTCCTGCCAATTCTGAAAGTCAACCACGTCGTCTTCCAGAGCCGGAGCATCTGGCAGCAGTGCCATTGGTGTATCAATACTCCTAGAAAGAAAAAGAGAGATAGAGAAGACAGAGAAGAAAAACATGTAAGAGAGAGAAAACACAAGAGTAATAAATAATAAACCAAATAACTATGTATTAGTAATAGTAATTATTTTCTGTTTCAGACCTGCGCCGAAATCGAGGTGTATATGGTGGCGTGGGATTCTCTAGTGACCTGTGAGGGCGGGGGTGGAGGGGGGAATAGGAAGAGACAAACAGTTTCACATTGCAATTGTCGCAAAACTATATCAATACAATCTAAAGTTGCCACTGTTACATGTGTAAACACTGTGGCTGACTCAGGACTGTTCTGTTTGTATGAAGCAGCAGTCACACTAGACATTAATCAGCAAAATTTTGCCCATTCATCTGTACAACTGCAAGGACAGATTAAGTGCCACAGACACTAGGGGCAAATCAATCTCATGAGCAGAAGGTCATGCAGAGTTCAAGTTTGGTAAATTTTGTGATAAATTTGCATCCTTCACAGTTAACGTTTCTCAGTGCAGTTTTTGTTTGTTTGTTTGTTTTTTTAATGAAATTGCAATTTGAAAAAGTGGTATGTTACAATTGCAGGACCTAGTATTTTACTTATAAGTTAAAAAACAATTACAATGTGGAATTTTCTCCTAACAGCACATAGATTGTGAACTGCCTGTAAGTTAGACCAATGTGAATTAACCAAACACCCTGACTTACAATCTATTTTTCGTAATATTAAACATCACCCCAGTTCATATATATTTTTCTTTAGAAGCTTTTGTTATTAACCACACAAATAATCTAAATGCTCCTTTAAAAGAAACAAACAAATAAAAAAAGGCCTGGACGTAATTACCTGTAGTTTAATTTGCAATTATATATTTATTCCCAACTGTGTAGCCCTAGTGTGTCTCAGACCTGCCAGAGCTGCTAGAAGCTGAGGATGAGGCACTGTGATTCAAGGGCCGCAGTCCAGGCCCCTCTCTCTCATCACAGTTGTCCATATCCACATCGCTGTGCGATCGGGGGACTGTCTCTGAGCCTGTTCCACCGCCACGCCGACGTCCCTCTCCCTGAGCCTTCAGAGACTCGCTGCGAGCCAAGCGTACAGACACTGTCGGACTGAGAATCACACAGAATAAATGCGTTTAATTAAAAACTAAATTTATACAAAGGCACAGCACACAAACGTAACATTTAAATCCATTTAACTGCAAAAATAACCATCATCCTTTATTTTGTAATTACATCCTTAATTTTGTTTATTTTTTGAGTAATTTGAGCTGTTTCATTTAAAACTGAATTAAGTCCCTGAATTTGTAACATCAGTAAACTTGTGAATGGAGAACTCTTGTTCTTTAACTAACGCTGGTTCCTGTATGACAACACAAACAAACGTGTGTCAAGTTAGTTATTTTACTGTGTATTAAGACCACTGAGGGCAGCTTCAAGTGTGCAAGTGAGCTACAGTTAGGGCGGCTGCCTTGACAACGTCGTCCACCCCTCCCCCATCAAGGCTTCCAATGTATTTGGGCATGTCCAGTGATCCGTGATCAATCAATCCATTGTAGAAAACACTCAATAATAAGAGATCCTTCAAATTTCCTAAGTACAGAGGAACCTCTACCTACGCCCTTGATCCGTTCTGTGACCCGGTTCGTAAGTGGAAAAGTTTGTTTCTCAAGTCAATTTTCCCCATTTAAAATAATGGAAAAGCAATTATTACGTCCCTGAAAGTCACCCGTTTTTGCACTGATATATATTTACAAAACTCGCTACCTTGAAGACGTGACGACTGGCTGGAGCAGTAACACAGGCACTGGCTGTATGACGGGAGGTGGGGGGTGGGTGGAATAACGGAGAGTAGGCGGGTGAATGTGGGGAGACGAAGCGTAGATACGGCTTAACTTAGCACGAATTTCGATGTCTGCTATTTACACTAATGCTAAATTGCTAAAACTACAATTTGCTAATCTTAAAAGCTCACTCAAGTCTGGACGCGCTCGGCGTAGCCTCGGGTTCGTTTCTAGAGTCATGGTTCGTTGGTGGAGGCAAAAAATATTCAAATGCCCGGTTCGTATCTTGGACAGTTCGTTAGTGTAGGTTCCACTGTACTTGTTTAATGTGTTATTCCTCTGTGTGTACACAAGGTCAGAGCATGTACAGCCCATGTTTGTAAACAAACTTTTTAATTACTTATTTGAATTTGTACTTGATTCATGAACCGATTCAGTCAATCAGTCGACTCTACACTTAACCCATGGTCTTCAAAGCATCCGAACACCACACAGCACATAATTCACGAAATTTCGGTGGATTTTTATAACACCGATGGCTCAGTTTGTTTCTTGAGTTTTATTTTATAATCAGTTTATTGTCTACTAAGCTTTTAATGAGCGGTCGGCTCTGGCTGTCAGTATTATATACTTAATATCTGGGAAGGGGCAGACTTATGAATTTCCTGCAAAGTCGACCTAAAATAGAAGTGTCACTAGAGAGGAAATAATGCCTTGACCAGGACTTCAAAATAGTATATAAGGACTATGAGCCACGCACCAAAGGGAACACCAACCATTTTAGTTCCTTTCATATTAAGCAAACTGGTCAGATGTTCCAAATGATATAGTATATAGCAATAAATAATAATACAGAACTGACATGGAGCATTATTTGCTTGTTTGCTTGGGAAGTAAACACTGAGCAGTAAATAAAAAAATACCTGGAGAGGAGTGAACACAAAGCATTTTGAAGAGTGGGTTAGAGGTGAGTGCAAAATAGAAAAGCTGGAGTGGTGTGGGAGCAGATAAAAAAAAAAGGGTGTCTAGTGGGGAAAGGACATTAGTGCTGGTCTACTCTCACACACTCGGGCTGACTGGAGGCCTCTGTTTTGTATGCATTTGTAATGACTGTTTTGATAGCACCAATGTACAGTAAACCGTGCTGTTTATTTCAGGATGTACTTGTGTAAGTTAAAAACCTACAGAATTATGCAACCCTGGTATTATGTCTAATTTTTGTAAAATAATTTAACACACACAATTTACATACACACACCTGTCCATGTTCTCGTCACCGAGGCTGCCAATGGAGAGTCTCTGTCCCTCGCCCTCTCCGTCCTCTCCAACAGAGTCTGTATGGTTTTCAAACTGCTGAATTATGTTCTTGACATTGCCTGAACGAACTACAAGAAAGAGTGAGAGAATGAGAACGACATACAGAGAGAGATAGATGCAAATGAAAGGGTATTATCGATAAACAAGTAAATAAATAAAACCACAACAAAAACGTTTAAATGGGAATGTAGGGAATGTACAAGGAAAGGCATGTACCTTCGGTAGGGGATAACGGGACATGGAACACTGGAAAAACAAACAGGGACAACAGGGAACATAACTAATGAAGCATCACTTTTGACATGGATGATATAAAAAATAAAATAAAATAAAATAAAAAAGATCAATGCATTTCGAACAGAGAACATTATAAAAGGAAAAACAAAAACAAAAATAATCCGTGCAGAGTGAGGCTGGATTATGTACATGTGGGAGGGTGTGTGTGTGTGTGTGTGTGTGTGTGTGTAGGTATGCGTGTAAGCATGTGTGCACATGCATTTACAGGACTGGGATGCGCTCCTGGGTTTCCCTATGTATTTCAGGATTGGATTTCGTTTCTTATCCTCTCCATCTTTTTCCTTGCCAACCGGTTGCTGTAAAACACACACAAGCAAACACTGAGCAAAAACCCACAACAGGATAAAGAGAGAAGTTCATATGTTTAAATTCAAAACTTATTTTAAAACATACTCTAAAAGACTGTTCCATACTGTCACAATTAACTGGTATCATAACGGTTTTACTTAACAGTAAAGTTTTTATGATCACTGTAAAAATGTTGGCTGTATTAACCTTTACAAGAATATAGCGTTAAACCTCAAAAAATCATTATCTTCTTAATAAGGCAGGAATGTTTAAGGTAAAACGAGACCAACAAACTTAAAGCTGCTTTAACCAGATGGACAACAGTTTGTTCAGGAAAACATCTTTAAGATACCTCAAGGTTAGATATTGCTAAACATAAAGGTCAGCAGTGTTCACATATTCCACGTTGTCTGAATGTCAAATAAATACACGAGAACCTTTTACATTAAATTAAATTTAGGATCAAGCTTGCCATGGAAATACCCACCAAAAGACATCGTAGATAAACTACTTTATCAGAGTAACACCATTTCAGAATGAAGAGTCAGGTCCAAATTTAAGAATGTATTTAATGTTAAACAGCAAAAATATGATTAATACATTTTCTGTAACCATCGTTTTCAAGGTCAGGGTGGGTACAGAGTCTACCAAGAATTTTAGCCCACAATCTGTATCTATACAATCTGAATTTAAGACAAATTAATATATATTTATTTATTTTATTGTTTTCTGCCATTTAGGTGCATTACTTGTACTTTTGAGTATTTATAAATTATAAATATTTTCAGAAAATAAATACTGTGCTCTATAACAATGTTCATACCCCCTGAATTTTAAAATACTATCACTCTGTCGATTGATACAGATGACCCACTTTGATTTTTCATTCCTACATGCTGACAGCATAAAAACGAAAGCAAGAGACACAAATATGATGGAGGTGGAACAGGGAGGAAAAAGTGCACCTTTTTGGGTTTAGGAAATGAAGGAAACCACTTTTCCTTCTCTGTAGTCAAGCCTGGGAAAACCTTAGAGTCTCGCAGCTTGATGCCTAAATGTCGCAGGTACAGGACGATAGCTGTGGTCAATGGTGAACTGGGGAGATTTGAGAAAACACCACAGAACAAATAAGTGTAATAAAATATTAACAAACACAATCCTAATGAACAAATCTGACTATTTAATAAGCTTAGCAGCTCTGTAACACAAATGTTTAGACATAAAAATGTATCTATAATGCAATTCTCCCTACCTTTTCTCCTCTTCGTGTTTTGATCTGTAAATAAAACATAAAATGTTAATTATTTACTGGCACAATTGATTCAACACACACACACACAACATGGTAGACCTCAAAATAAATACAAAAAACAACAGAAGAAACATTTCCATACTTTTCAGCTGTTTTTCAAGACGTCACTTAAGCTCGTGTCATCATGTGACCCTGCACTGAGTGCATTTTTAACTGTGCTCTAGGTAAGCGACCTTGTTTTATTTGTGTGTGTGTGTGTTATTGGTCATGTGATGCAGTCTCCAAGCTCAGGTGTGTCGAGGCTATGACTATGACTAGAAGTGACCTTTGTAACTCCATATAGCAGAATCCACTATAGAAATGGCACAACATCTTTGGGTATTACTATTATAGTCTCAAGCAACAATTATTGGGGTTCAAGCTCATCTGGATAAATATATTTTCACTACTGTTACAGCGCCCCCTTGTCACCAACATGGACCAAAATGGTAGGTTGGTTGAAAATCAGGTTTATTTAAAATTCATTCATTGTCTGTAAGCGCTTATCCAGTTCAGGGTCACGGTGGGTCCAGAGCCTACCCAGAATCATTGGGCGCAAGGCGGGAACACACCCTGGAGGGGGTGCCAGTCATTCACAGGGCAACACAGACACACACACATTCACTCACACCTACGGACACTTTTGAGCCACCAATCCACCTACCAACATGTGTTTTTGTACTGTGGGAGGAAACCGGAGCACCCGGAATAAACCCACGCGGACACAGGAAGAACACACCAAACTCCTCACAGACAGTCACCCGGAGGAAACCCACACAGACACAGGGAGAACACACCAAACTCCTCACCGACAGTCACCCAGAGGAAACGCACACAGACACAGGGAGAACACACCACACTCCTCACAGACAGTCACCCGGAGCGGGAATCGAAGCTGTGTGACTGCGACACTACCTGCTGCACCACCGTGCTGCCCTTTATTTAAAATATTTAATTAAAATTAAATAAATATGTTTAGTTCTGAGCCACAAGATTGTCCACCGAACATTTCGTTTTATTTCATCATCAACTTTGGTATTAAGTGGGCAATTTCTTCTTATACAGTTCCTTATATAGTTTACGTTTCTATATGTCGTATTTATTCTTATATTGTTTCTCCTTTAAAAATAAGATACATATTTAATTAACTGTTTAGTCTAGTTTCAATGTATTATAGCCCTTAACTTCATAAGAAAAATAAAATATATCACTGATGAGTTAAGAATGGGAGATTATACATGATTGTTGAACACTTCTCAAGGCGTATGACGCCCTAAATTTGACTTAAGCCCGGCAGCTCCTCTGACATCACTTCAAACCACTTGTAGCCTGGTTATGAAGCACCGTTCATTTTTATTTCTGTTCTGATGACGTATCAGGTTCTCAAAGGTGTGTCCAATTTTGTAGAACATTTTATCCACTACACCTTGTACCTCAGACAAGATTACAGTCAAAAGCAAGGGGTAAGGTTTAAAAATGATAGTAAGGCAAAATCTCTACTTAAAAGAATAAAAATATGTCTAATATAGAACGACTGTCACCGACTAGAAAAGAACATGCACCATAGCATTTACTACACAAAAATATGATTATGATATGGTCTTACAGGAGTTCCCACAGTGCAGTGACCTGTCTGTCCACCACATGTTTCTCTTTTGCAGGATCGCCGTCTAACTGCTGAAGATCACTCTCCCCAAAAAGTGAGCCCAGCCCCATCATCTGTTTTTTCCTGGGTTAGAACAAGTCAATTACAACATTGTTAATAGCAAAGAACCCCGTCTCAACCAATTAAACTGCAAAACACATAACAAGTCCTAAAATGAAATGGGCATTACATAAATAAATAAATCTGGAGAATTCTACCTTTAAACATTTTTATAACATTGTAAATCAAAATATACATAGCTCACAAGTAAACGAGCGAATATGTGAACTAAGCCTTTACCTGTAGTCCTGTATTTGGTCCTGTATGTCTGGAAGCACCTGTTGCTGAAGTTCAGAGAGTGGACCTCTAATGTCCTCCTGAGCATGGAGACGACCCTCTGGATAGAGATAAGACCATAATTCAAATTTACTTCATCTTTGTGATAGTACAGGCTTGGCTCTCTTTTACTTCGGATTTGGAGGAATGCTGTAACGTTTTAAACCTATAGCAATCAATGACCATGCACTATAACAATGTTTCCTCGTACTTAAGAGTGATGACCAGAATATCTGTGCACTCTCAAAACACAAAAACAGAGATCAGTGGTCAGTCACTTTAGAGATCGGATTTGAAAGCAGCTTAGGTAATCCTTTAACCCTCTTCAAAACTAAGATTTTTATTTAGTTTTTTTAAATATGTTTAACATGAAAAAAGGGTCTTACCTATATCTGATAAGAACTCGTCTCGAACTTTAATCTTCAGAGGCTGCAAAGAATCAGAAGAGTGCACAGTACATCAACATGCAGCAAGTCGTTCTAAGTGTTGTTTTGGTGTGGTGACTGTTACAGGACCAGTTTTGTTCTTCAGTTTGATTTCAGGGTGCAAAGATTAGACACAGCATCATTATTTTCATGCTGTGTAATAGCGCTATTTCTTGCAACATGATGTGTTTTCTGTGCGGTGCTGCTTAAGCCCAACTGTGCGAGTAATGTGACTTTAGAGTGCAGTTGTTTTTAGGAGTCTACCATAGATATTCTTTTAATTTATTTATGTATTTTAAGTAGCACAGTTAAATTGAGAGAGTAAAAAAGAGCTTATACACAGGGTAACAGAAAGACAACAACAAACAGTGTTTGAAAAACAAGCAAATTATCTTCTGCAGTAAAAAAGTGAAAATGCTTTAACTTCGAACTTGCTTCTGACTTGAATTTAAACAGAGAGTGGGTTGAGTTTTGCTAAAGGCACCTGACGCACAATTAACATGCAGCACCTCCATCTTTATGATCCACTGCATATGTTGAGTTCATATAAGGTGTATATGTTTGCCACTGACCTTGCCTTCCATAGTACATGTGTAAATTGAAACCCTGAAAAGTATTTCACTTTCTAATAATCTTAAAACTGAAATAAGACTGAGGGAACACCTGAAATATTAGTTTCATCTTGAAAGTGAAATGTAAAAGCAGTATATTTGCCATAATCTACACCGTACACATTCTAACTGCATATAACAAGCTTTTATGTCATAAATAACAAATTCTTCAATTCTTCTTTTTATTGCTGTGTGTGTTTATTTGAGCAGAAACATGTTTTCCATTTGTCCGTGTTTACTTGGGAGACTCACAGCATTGGCGTCCAGGAAATTGGCGCGGATTTTTGGAGCAAGAGCACGAGCGTCTTTAGGGCTTGAACTCAGGTATACCTCCACATACAGATAGAACAACTACAACACACAGATAGAGGACACAACACAGACGCACACAGAACATTAGTCATACCCTCGTTACAGACGTTACTCACAGTGGAAGGTTCTGTCAGGGAACTACCTCATAAGAATATTTCTCTTGTACATTGTTATTATTTTAAAATGTGTTATATAACTCAGCATGAAACAATACAGAAAGGCAAATCTCTGATTAGTGAAATGATTTACAGAAAAGGGACTGTCAAGGAACATATTGGTACCAACCAGTGGATTAGGATCTAGCAGCTGGCTGAAGATATATCTCATAAACACAGTCATATGTGCTGGACGACTTTTCAGCAGCTCAATGTCCTGAAACGGACCGTCCATCTGAGCAGAGGAGAATTGTGAGAACGTTAGAAACAACCAACGGAACGCACTGATACAAAAATAAATAAATAAATAAATAATGATTTACTTCATTGACTGTATAGCCGTCTTCTTCCTCCTCTTCCTCGGGACCAATGATATGGGCCTTACCCCCCTGGAACAACAACATTAGAAAACTAAGTTAACAGGGAGCCTCTGTGCACATGTTTGAGGGAGCTTGAATAATGTGATGACAAATCAATGTGAAACAACATGTTCGCAGCAGGGCTGATTGAATTCAACTAATCAATTGCACAATTAATAGCATTGTCCCTTTTAAAGACTGAAGAATCAATCTAAGATCAACATAATTGTATTATATTTATATTAGTATCTTTGTCTTTGTAAAACTGTAATCATCACAACCGTTAAAACGTTACTACTTCCTTGGACTTTTGCAAGAGATTTAAATGTGTAGCATTATATGCACAAACTGACTTGAGGAAATGTATTTTTTTTGCTTTATTATAAAATCTAAGTGTAGTTTTTATGGTTTTTATTCGGAATCGCTCAAGTTTTAGCATCGGATACAAAAGCTTGTTCTCAAAAACAGCCTGTTGCTCAAAAAGAGACAAAGCAGGAGCTGAGAGAGAGAGAGAGAGAGAGAGAGAGAGAGAGAGAGATGGCTAATAAGGACAAAGTGGAAAGAAGTGGAGAGTACACAGCAGAGAGAGAATGAGAGAGATATATAGAGGGGGGGAGAGAGAGAGAGAGAGAGAGAGAGAGAGAGATGGCTAATAAGGACAAAGTGGAAAGAAGTGGAGAGTACACAGCAGAGAGAGACAGAGAGAGAGAGAGAGACAGACAGACAGAGACATGGCTAATAAGTACAAAGTGGAAAGAAGTGGAGAGTACACAGCAGAGAGAGAATGAGAGAGAGATATAGAGGGGGGGGGGGAGAGAGAGAGAGAGAGAGAGATGGCTAATAAGGACAAAGTGGAAAGAAGTGGAGAGTACACAGCAGAGAGAGAATGAGAGATATATATATATATATATATATATATATATATAGAGAGAGAGAGAGAGAGACATGGCTAATAAGTACAAAGTGGAAAAAAGTGGAGAGTACACAGCATAGAGAGAGACAGAGACACACACACAGAGAGAGAGAGAGAGAGAGAGAGAGAGAGAGAGAGAGAGAGAGAGAGGAGACACGGTACAGGACAATCAGGCTGATTTTGAGGCTGGTTTGCTCCTGTTGATTTTAGGGAGATTGTAATGTTAATGTTATGAGATTATCATTTTGTGTGGAGTGTTATTCAGTGTTTACTCCTCCAATCTCCTTCCAGCGCAGTCAGGGCTGCCCAAATTGACCATGTTAAAAATGAAACATGTTAGATTTTTATGACTCAGAATACTGCAGTGCGAGATGGATGCAGACCCTTGGGTGTGAAACACCATGTTAACGTCACGCCTGAAAGAGCGTAACCTAATGAGAGTTGGTGTACAAGTGCCCTGACAATGTGTTGAAATATTGCTGCGTTTAAAGCCTCTCTCTAATATTACTTAGTTACAAACACCATTTTAAAATGGTGCACAATGTTAGCATTGGGTGGTATAATGATAATAACGTATAGTGTGGTATTTAAAAATATGGAGGATATCTCAAAAAGAGGGCGTCCACGTGGGACGTGTGGTGTGTCAAATTTCTGTTCTGTGTCTTTAAATATTGGCTAAAATGTTCATGTGCATTTAAGAGAGCCACAGAGAGAGGGAGCTCACAGACATAATTCTCAGCCCCGACAGAGCCCCCCTCCCCACAGTAATACCATAATAATACTTCGAGACAGTATGAAAAATATGGCTACTGCCCATCCTTACGCAAGGTGTCTGTTGCTTTCTGTTTCAGACACAGTCATAGTGTGCAAGAAATTCCCGCCATCTACTGTAGCGTAAAAGCCCCAAGCCTGTTTCCACCTCTATCCTACTAAAGCACATAACTGATATTACATTGACTTCTTCTTCTTATGTCTTTTTCTCATTTAAGACATTGTTTTGGCCTTTAGTTACCTGTAATCTCTCTATAAGTTTTAGTGATTGTTTTAGATCGTTTTGTGCCAAGCATGCACATTTCAAATAAATAAATAAAAAGCAACAAAAACATGCAAAAATTCAAGCAAGATTTTGTCTTATGTCCCGGGAACAGAGGAAGAACCAGGGGCGCACATGTTTCTGTGGTAAAAAACATACGTGGTACTTGGAGGTTTGGGTGTGATAATGGGTGGTACTCAGTCTAAAACTTTGAGAACCGATGTTCTAGACATTCAAAATAGATAATCGTGAAAAGAGATAAGAATATTGTTTTACGCTTCCTTCACAAGAGGTTAATTTGGACTTATTATTGCTCTTAGGTAGGAACTCTAACTAAAACTCTAAATTCAGGAGAGTGCATGCCACAAAAGTAAACAGTTACATACAAGTTTTTGTGGTAATTCAAACAGTGAATTACTTTTTTTTTCCTCCTCAAACATGCTATTACACCATAAAAGACATACACCTTCTGAGCGTAAACAAACGAGAGAGAGCTGCAGTGCCCAACAGACACAGATGCTGCCTTTATTGAGTAGGACACACATTCATAACAGGTATTAGGGGTGTCACAATATACATAGTAATATCCTTTTTTTTTCGATTCAGGGGTTTCAATATGAGAACAGCTCTAAGGTGTTCTGTAGTTTTATGCGACATCTAGTGGCATGGTGTGTAATAGAAATGCTGTGTTACTATGACGACTCCAGAGAAGTGTTTGGAGCTACTGGGGAAACAACACCATGCTATTTGGTTAGCCTGTGGGACGATTAGCTGATTGTGAAATCGTTAGCGGAGAGAGCAAGACTGGGCTGGATCTATTGTTGCCAACCGTCCTGTAAAATATTGAATCATCCTGTATTTCGACACTAAAAGATGCTTTCGTTTTGAACTGATACAGGGCGCGTTTTTGTTCTGTATTTTTGAAATCACACTGTTATGGTTTGAGACAGAAACTAGCAGCTCTCTCTCAGCAGGAGTGAGGGGCAGATACTCCACAACTTCTAAACAGAGAACGCACTTCTCATTGGTCGTCACCTTTATTTAGCCAATCATCAGCCAATGGAGTCACAGTCCTTCCTATTGCTACAGCACGGAGAGCAGCAGGTCATTGCTTAAAAAAGCTCTGCTTTTAGATAGAACTTATGTTAGCACCATGTCCCCATTTTTTATATATTTTAATTTTTCTTTTAAAAGTCCTTTCATCTTTTCCAAATATACTGTTTGTATTGGCCTCTTTGACCTCTACATCAAATAAAAGGGAATTTAAATAAAAGGGAAATTAAACTCGTGTTCTTTCTCCATGTTTTATCGATAAATGTATCGTATTGTGGAGCAAAAACAGTCTTGCACGACATTGTGAAATGTGTGTATCGTTGCACCCCTAACATGCAATCTACTTACAGCTACCAGAAATATCTATCCACTGAGAGATCCTGTAAGTCATTTTGTGGATTTGAATGCAGTGTGTTGTTAAACAGCTGAGCCCCTGCTTTCTTGAGAAAACCCATCAAAAGAAAAAACACATTACCCTGGGATATGACCGAATATTCAACCACATGCCTGTTCTGACAGGACCACTATAACCTGGGGTTATTTTACTGCTCATTTTACAGTACGTAAAAGGCTCAGGAATCTTGCCTGAAACGTGAGTGTGCACTGAGATACTCGGATAATAATTACTTTGACCTAATGTCCAAAGTTAAAACGAATCCTGTTTGAACAGGGTATAAGCATGAACAGTTACACTAATATTTTGGCTGAGCTCAATAATATAACAAAAGGTTTTTTGCCCTCATTTGTAATGAGGTAAAATCAACTTGCAATTTTAACATTTTTCTAAATAACAAGCCGTACTTCAGGACACACCAAGTGACTAAGGGGTTAAAACATGTAAGAAATAAAAAGAAATAAGTGTGGATTGGTATTTTACCAAATCAATATTGTGTGTTTCTGAGCCTTGTCTACGGTGCTGGGGAGTCCTGAAGGAAGATACAGGGGAGGAGACGGGACTCTCGAATGCCTTAGACAACGAGAAAGAACAGTATTAGCACATTTGACAGTGGTAATTATACTGTGTTCAATTGGAGGGAGTATTCCTTATGTTCAATATTCATTCATCAACATAATAGGTCTCACAAAGACATTTTTCACTGCAGTAGTTCAGATCTATACAGAATCAATGGCCATCTTTTATTAATCTAATTTTAATTAAAAGCTATAAAATACAGAGGATATATCCTACCAAAAATGTCCTTAATATATACAGCATTTAGAAGCTATCATAGTCAATATATGGGATAAAAATCAAGCTCTACTCTAGATTTCAGGTCTGTTATTTTCTGTGCCGTTCCTCTTAACCCTGAAGAAAGATAAATGATGACTGTTTAGACTAGAAATGAAATAATTCAGTTTTAATATATTTGTTATCACTGTATTTAAATGTACAATTTTGCTAAATGTCATTGACTTGCACTTCGTACCCAATCTAGCTGAAAGAGTTTGAAGGACAGCCAGAGGATGATATGGGAGCATCTGAAGCGCACATATAATGACAGTCTACCAGCATAGTATTATCTTTTCATACTTCACAGCATGACCAATCTAATTTTTACTGCAGACATCTTATCATAACAGCCAGACGAGGAGGAGGAAATCCCAGACACAAGATTGATGAGGGCAGGTGTTATTAAGCTTCTGGAACTCACCTCAAAATCTCCTTCACTTGAATCCATAGATAACCGACCTAACAAAATAAGTTATAGTACACTAGTCATGTTAAGTATAAATAAATACTTGCACAAACATGAAGTAACACGATCAGAAAAATACATTTAACTGAACAATGAAGACTAAACGTCCAAGAGGTGGTTTTCTTTTTGGATGTTATACAATCGCTGCAACAAAAACAATATAAAACCAAGATAAGCAAATTACACCACCTCCTGCCATCACATAGCTGGTTACAGATTCAGTCCGTGTTCCATCCTATGAAAGACAGAGCCAGACAGCTATTTAGTAAAATGCAAACACCTCTGTAAAAACAATGCTCTTGCGCAAGAAATGCCTCTTACCAGATCTTGCTGAATTTTCACTCTGACTTGGTTTGCTCGCCTTTTGGCACTTTCTATCCTCTCTTCTAAAGATGCGGAAGGATTTCGGGACTGCTCCTCCAGCAGGTCCTGTTGATTGGTCAAAGAAAATATAACTCACTTAAATTGGTAATTGAGCTGAAGCAATAGGTGTGATTCATCAAATTAAAGGTGGTGAGATACCTGTAGTTCTGCCTCCTCTTGTTCTAGCATCTTCCTAAGGATTTGTGTGGCGTGCTTTTGGACCTCTGGATCCTGAAAAATAAGCAAAGGATTTCTTTAAAAAATGAATGCATTTGAGCAACCTGTTGTGCTGTGGAGGCTAAACCTCCATTTTTCTTTTATGCCCTGGTCACACTGGGTTTTTGCATTTCACTTAGACTCATTCTCAATATAATGCCTTACTTGGTTGTACAAACAGGGCGAGAGTACAACGCTCTGAGGATGGGAGGACGCTGGATTGTCGTTCTGCAATTGGAATGCCAACCTACTTGAGTCACTGTCTCAGTAGCGGAAAAAAGGCAATGTGCAGAAGTTGGTGCGAAATGTATTCTGCGATATCTGACTCTCTCAAATCTAAAGAAGTCTAGACCCAGTGCATCCTCTGTAATATGGGCGGAGCAAGAATACGTCCATGCATATTTAGACTGTACTTGGCTTGATGTGGACTTCGTGGGTTGCGTCTGATAACGTTTCCTAAGAACATGAGAGCGAAGGGACACACAAGAACACAAACTGAGAAACAGCTTGAGCTGGGCGTGGCTGAGTGTGAAGAGAGAAATCAGTGCTGTAAACCCTCCTGCATTTTGTCTCAGCAGTTTCACATCTGAAGAGCACTGGTATTTCTTGCAGTAGCAGCAAAAAATTTGGAATTTTCATGTGCAAAAATTCGAGGACACAAACCCAATGTGACTGTGGCTCTGTTGGCGGTGGACCGAAGGTTTAACTCGAGGGCCACATTAGATATTAGATGGGTTGCCTATTTTAACTCCAAGTGTAGTCAATCAGAAAGTAAAACTTTACAAGCTAGATGTTATCACTAAGATGCGTACTGACATGAAAAAAGCTTTCACGTGGCTGTATCTTTCATTTTAAGCTGCATTAGTTTTAAAGCTCTAGGGAACTTCTAAACGAAACTTTTCAGACTACTCATTCAAGTATAAAACATGCAACATGGCTGATGAGAAGTCATCTCAAGGTAGTATTGGAAGGTAGTTCAGATATACTGTGATGGCACTGTCTACTACTTAAGCAGTATTAGACAGGACCTTAGTATGCTCGGATGCTGTATGACCCACCTGTAAAGGTTTAGGGCCTGTGATTCTTTGTGAAGGGGTCCCAATTCCTGTAGCCGGCAAAGGTGGAGGTGGGGGAGGCGGAGCTTCACCTCCTAGTGATGTCCTGTGATTGGGAAGGAGGTCTGAGGAGAGGGGCTGAAGGGGGACAGAAGCTACAGATGGAGGTGGTCCTTGCAGTGTCAATGCCACATACGTCCCAGCTATGAACAAGGGATAAGGTGTAAGAAAGTTTGAGAGAAAGAGAGAGGAAATAACTACACCAAGAAAAAGCAAACCAGAGAGAGAAATACTTTGTATGAAAATAGTTCAAATGACATGTTGATTACGCAAACTAAAGGAAATATTGGTAACACTTTATTTTAAAGTTTATTAACATTTTGTAAGTGTGTATAAGTTATACGATACTAATAAATAAATAATGGTTAATTCCTTGATAATAATTAACAGCAGAGAGTTACAGAAAAATGTCACAATTTGTAATGCATAGATATTGTTTAATTGCTAAATTTTACATATGAAAAAAACGTTTTTGGCAATAAAAGAATATTTTAAATAAACAGGATTTGGGCAAATGACAATAAAACATGCAACTGCTGCAGGAATATAGAGAATTTTGCCAATCAGTGTAGATACAAAGAGGGATAATTACAATGAACGATAACGATTAACAACTCTTGATGCGTAGAGCAAATTTCCCACTCACATTTGATCATCTTCACCACTTCCTGATGAGACATTGATGACACTAAGGAGCCATTGACCTGAAAAGTGGACGACACAAGACAAAGAATGTTGCACTTGTGCTCAAAAGCAGAAAAATGTTTTTAAAAATCATGACACTAAAATCACCTTAATGATTCGATCTCCCTCCTGCACCCCTGCCTTGACCGCTGCTCCACCTGACAGAAGAATAAGAAACTTAATGAGGAGATGAATAAAACATATGTAATTTCACAGAACAGCAGCTCAAAAACAGTTTAAAGACCTTTAATGTCATAGATCTTCAGCTACACCTTCATTAATTATCAGTCCTGATTACTGTCCCTAGATGAGAACTGAGTCAGAAATCGAAAAGGAATAAACTAAAAACATAAATATATATCATCATCATCATCTTTTCCGCTTGTCCATTTCAGGGTCGAGGTGGCAACAGGGTGAGCAAAGAAGCCCAGACGTCTCTGTCCCTCGCAACATCCACCAACTCCTCCTGGGGCATCCCCAGGCGTTCCCAGGCCAGCTGGGAGATATAATCCCTCCACCGTGTTCTGGGTCTACCATGGGGCCTTCTTCCAGTTGGATGTGCTTTGCGGGAGGCATCCAGGAGGCATCCGATGTCAGAATCAGCTAAATTGACTCCACTCAACATGAGGGAGCAGCGACTCTACTCCAAGCTCCTCCCTAGTCACTGAGCTCCTCACCCAATCACGGAGAGTAAGCTTATTTCGGCTACTTGTATCCACAATCTCATTCTTTCAGTCATTACCCAGAGCTCATGACCATAGGTGAGAGCGGGTACATTAACTGACCAGTAAATTGAGAGCTTTGCTTTATGGCTCAGCTCTCTCTTCACCACATAGGTCCAGTGTAGTGACTGCTTTACTGCAGACGCTGCACCTAACCTACAGTTAATCTCACTATCCCTCTTCCCATCACTCGTGAGAAAGAACCCGAGATACTTGAACTCCCTCACTTGGGGCAGGTTCTCACCCCTTACCTGAAAGGAGCATGCCACCTGTTTCCAGGCGATAACCATGGCCTCAGACTTGGAGGTGCTGACCCGCATACCAACCGCTTCACACTCGGCTGCAAACAGCTCAAGTGAACGCTGGAGGCCTCCGTGCGAAGAAGCCAGAAGAACAACATCGTCTGCAAAAATCAGAGATGCCACCTCCCAAACCCCTCGACAGAAGCCTTCCTGTCCCAAGCTACGCCTCGTCACCCTGTCTATGAACATTAGGAACAGGAGTTGCTTGACTTACTGCCAAGGATGCGAACACAACTCAAACTCTGAGGGTACAAGGACCGTACGGACCGAGCACCTGCCACAGAATCTCTCTGGGAACACAGTCATATGCCATCTCCAAATCCACAAAGCATGTGTAGATTGGAGTAGCAAACAACCATGCCCCCTCAATCATCTGTGAAAAAGTAAAGAGTTGGTCCATAGTTCCACAGCCAGGACGAAATCCGCATTGTTCCTCCAAAATCCTAGGTTTGATTATCGGACGGATAATTATATAAAAATATAAAAGGGTGGCACGGTGCAACAGGTAGTATCGCAGTCACACAGCTCCGGGGATCTGGAGGTTGTGGGTTCGATTCCCGCTCCGGGTGACTGTCTGTGAGGAGTTTGGTGTGTTCTCTCTGTGTCCGCGTGGGTTTCCTCTGGGTGACTGTCTGCGAGGAGTGTGGTGTGTTCTCCCTGTGTCTGCGTGGGTTTCCTCCGGGTGACTGTCTGCGAGGAGTGTGGTGTGTTCTCCCTGTGTCTGCGTGGGTTTCCTCCGGGTGCTCCGGTTTCCTCCCACAGTCCAAAAACACACGTTGGTAGGTGGATTGGTGACTCAAAAGTGTCAATAGGTGTGAGTGTTGCCCTGTGAAAGACTGGTGCCCCCTCCAGGTAGGCTCTGGACCCACCGCGACCCTGAACTGGATAAGCGCTTACAGATAATGACTGAATGAATAATTCTATAAAATGGCAAATTTGACACATTGAAATCCATCCATAATATGATAAAAATACCCAATTTTACTGTTTGTGAAAGATTCAATCACAGCATTGCATTACATTAAATTATGAAATTGAAGAATCATTACAAGCCTAGAATAGATTGCATAAATGACTAGAAAAACAGGCAGGAGTGTGTGTTAATTACCTGGGCGAACATTCTGTACAAGTTTTATCCTTTCTCCACACACAGTGAATCCAAAGCCCAGGCTGTCCCTTTGCACAACCACACACCTCTGCACCAGTCCTAGAGAGAGAGAGGCAGAGAGAGGGAGAGAGAGAGTGGGGGTGGGGGGGTTATAGCAGTTTTAAGTGCATTTAAAGAGTTTTTACTACATTATTGATATTATAGTGACCATAGTAGTAGCCTGAGTGCAACTCTATTAGTTTTAGTTTTACTAATAATAAACTAGTAACTAGTTCTTAATTTCTTTAATGTTTGTCTCTCTTAGGTTTGTGACCTCAAGCTAAAACAAACTTGGGATCTGCAGCAGGACAATGATCCAAAACACACCAGCTCTGAATGGCTGAAGAAAAACAAAGTGAAGACTTTGGAGTGGCCTAGTCAAAGTCCTGACCTCAATCCTATTGAGATGCTGTGGCATGAACTCAAAAAGGTGGTTCATGCTCGAAAACCCTCCAACCCTCCAACCCTCCATGAATTACAACAATTCTGCAGAGATGAGTGGGCCAGAATCCCTCCACAGCTACAGTTTGCAGTAACAACAAGTTACCACAAAAGATTGATTGCAGTTGTTGCTGCTAAGGGCCCAACCTCTTATTAGGTTCAGGGGCAAACACTTCTTCACACAGGGCCATGTAGATTTGGATTTTTCTTCTCTCTTAATAATAAACACCTTCATTTAAAAACTATATATATATATATATACAGGGGTTGGACAATGAAACTGAAACACCTGTCATTTTAGTGTGGGAGGTTTCATGGCTAAATTGGAGCAGCCTGGTGGCCAATCCTCATTAATGGCACATTGCACCAGTAAGAGCAGGGTGTGAAGGTTCAATTAGCAGAGGGTAAGAGCACAGTTTTGCTCAAAATAATGCAATGCACACAACATTATGGGTGACATACCAGAGTTCAGAGAGGACAAATTCAATGTGAAACATGTATTGTTCTCTGATGACTCCACCTTAACTGTTTTCCCCACATCCAAGAGAGTTACGGTGTGGAGAAGCCCCAAAGAAGCGTATCACCCAGACTGTTGCATGACCAGAGTGAAGTACTTTTGCTAGATGGGTGCGTCACTGCCAAGGACTACCGAACTATTCTGGAGCACCATGTGCATCCAATGGTTCAAACATTGTATCCTGAAGGCGGTGCTGTGTATCAGGACGACAATGCACAAATACACACAGCAAGACTGGTGAAAGATTGGTTTGATGAACATGAAAGTGAAGTTGAACATCTCCCATGGCCTGCACAGTCACCAGATCTAAATATTATTGAGCCACTTTGGGGTGTTTTGGAGGAGCGAGTCAGGAAACGTTTTCCTCCACCAGCATCACGTAGAGACCTGGCCACTATCCTGCAAGAAGAATGGCTTCAAATCCCTCTGACCACTGTGCAGGACTTGTATATGTCATTCCCAAGATGAATTGACGCTGTATCAGCCGCAAAAGGAGTCCCTACACTGTACTAATAAATTGTTGTGGTCTAAAACCAGGTGTTTCAGTTTCATTGTCCAACCCCTGTATATACACACACAATTTAAACAAATGTTATCAAAGTACTTTTTAACTGCATTCTAATAATTATTTAATTGTTGTGTTCTAATGATTATTTAAAACCCGATTTAAGCATGTAATCTTCCTTTCACTCAAAGAATTTGACTAGACCATGTTACCTGCACCCTCAGCAGGAAGCTCTGCAGTAGACTCCCTCTGCTGTCCAAGACAGGATTTGCGCTCAGCGTCTCCTATCGTCAAACTGCTCAACCTAAATGATAACACAAGCAGGATGCATTTAGATCACTATTAGTAAACACAGCACATCTGCAACAGCAGGGATAAAGTGACAGGATAAAAGTACAGAGGGCAAGAAGATGAAGAGGCATAGGACATGCAGCATGATAAGCTGAAGGAAAATCAATGTGAAAGAAGGAAGTGATGAGAGAGCATGATCAGTGCATTCAGGGAAAGATATGACAGAAATGCAGGACATTCCTTGTTTGAGTTCAGTGCAGGTGGCTTTAAGGTGCAGAGAGAAGGAAAACGCTCTAACAGCCTTTGTTATTTAAATAACAACAGTCCGCAATCAATACATAGTATTCTTTCTCATGGGTTTTCTGTACAATGGGTTGGGGGTATGTCTGAAAATTTAACACTCCGAACTGTTTGCTACAACCTGTCAAGAGTAGGAGAAACCGGGAGCATTTCATGTTCAGGAACCTCAATAAGCAAACCACAATCTTTCCAAATCATTCAGCCTGCTGTGCAGGCCTCAATGAGTTTACAGTAGATAAGCAAACTTTTTAATGTTGTTTTGAGCTTGCGTGGCAAGTTTAAATTTGCCTTTATTTTTTATAAGTTTTAGGTTTGGAATGAAAACTATGGTGTGTATATATATATATATATATATATATATTTTTTTTTTAACATTATAAAAGGTTATATTTCTAAAGTACTCAGCATTATAAAGTGTTGTGTTGCTCAAAATGTCACACTTCTGGTTTCACAAGGGAACTCTGTCAGACCTCAGTAGATCTGTGCAGTCTGCTGCTTAAATTTAGCAAATAATGTTTGGTTCCTTAGCGTTTCAATGCATTTTCTCAAATCTCAGACTTAAATGAAGTCATTATTTGTTTTATTTGTTGAAGGGGATGTATTGAGTATAATTTAATAAAAGCATTTAAAGGCAGAGCTGTGCGGTATGACCAAAACGTCATAACCCTATAGAGGTCCATTCATATCCCGATAACAATAATATCACGATGTAAAACATTTAATGTAAATTCAGTGATTTATTTATTTTTTTTTAATAAAATGACCACATTGTTATTTTTTTTTTTGGTGGGGGGGAGGGGTGCAGTAAAGTGTGTATTTAAGCAATAGAACACGGGGGAGTGTGATCTCATGAAATAACAGCATGACTGTGATGCGACGCAAGCACGAGTCGAAGGCGCAGGTTCTATTGCTTTTATACAACAGTTTGGGTAATAAATAAAATATAAAATAATTAAACTGAGCTGTGAAAGTGACATGAAATGTTTATAAAACTTGTAAATCCTCCCGCCAAATTATAGTTCCTCAACAAGTAGCTTGTTGCTAACTCCCCAGACTGGATCAGCCTCAGCTCACTAACACCTCACTACTATATCACTAACCTGCAGAGTGAACTAGCCACACCGCTAATCTGCTGAATAAACTGCCCCAGACAAACGTATCTCTGCCCAAAAGAGCCTTCATCAAACCTGGGGTGCTCGGTTGAGCTGGAACTGACTCAAATTTTCACATATTCTCTTTGCAGTGGACTATAAGTAAGGAGGTAACTTAGTGGTTCCAACCAAACAGTGCATTATACACTATCCATATTAACATGTAACGGGGTGTGATTTGAGACACAACCTAGTGTGCTGCTAAAAGCTCCTCAAGAACGCTAAAGAAAGGACTGTTACAGCGGCTGCATCTCCGATGGGCTTTATCCATTTCCAGACGATAGAACGTAATAATAAACAATAGATGCTTTTCTATCATCACACAATATATATTGTCATTTCACACAGCCCTACAGCAACATGTTCCAAAATATAGGACAAGGGAATATTTACCACTGTGATGCACTACACCAACTTTTACCAAAACACTAAATATTTGGGAAATGAGGAGACTAATTGCTGCAGTTCTGAAAGTAAAATCTGTTCCCATTCTTGCCTGTCATGGGATTCTACTGCAGTAATAGTTTGGATCTCCATTTTATAATGTACAAATAGTTTGCAGTGGCTCTGAACGTGTTTAGCCCCTCTTTTCGCTACAGCACAATGCTGGTGTAACCCATGCAGAATGTGGACCCTGGCTGCAAAGCCCTGCCTGAAAAAGACAAGCCCAAATGGAAGCATCTTGCTCCAAAACCTGTACATATCGTTCAACGAGGCCTTCACAGATGTGCAAGTCACCCTTGTCATGTGCACTAATACACCTTCGTACCAACATGGTTGCTGGCTTTTGGACAGCATGCTTATAGCCAAACAGGTGGTTTACAGGCAATAGTACTCCAAAAGGATTGAGTGCATGCAGTGATTTCCAATACAAACACAAGTCTGTCACATTAAGACTCAAAGATCACAACCAGCCAATACTGGTTGTAGGCCTTGTCCCCTAGAAAACATAGATTTCTTTGAATCTTTTAATGTATGGTAGATGAAGATGTCCCCAGGTTAACAATTTTACATTGTGAATCGTGTTTGTCCATGCAGTCTTTCACAGACCGGTGAACCCCTCCCCATCCTTACTTCTGACAGACTCAGCTTCTCTGACATGCTCTTTTTTTTTTTGGCACTTTTCCATTCGACTTGGGTCTAATTGGCTCTTTTATTTTTCCACTGGGAAAATTTGGAAACCTGGAAAACCTGGACCTTTGAAGCTTGTACTTTTTAGTCCTTGCTCACATACAGTTCCAAGTGAGCAGAGTAGGGACTAAAGAAGATGCCGACCTGTTGCCAATTATAATCATTTATTTGATTTTGTAGCATTTCCCAAACATGTTGCTGCTGGCATCAATTTCACAATGAGCATGTATTTTTAAAAAAACTATTTATCAGAAAATGTGTGTGTACCTAAATACAAGCTTTACATGATTTGCACATCTTTGTATTTTGTTTTATTTACATTGTGCAAGGCAAGGTTTATAAAATGCAGAAACTGGATCAACTTGGATTAGCATCATAGGGAAAGGCAACATTTTATAGGACACATAAGCAACAAAATGAATAAATATTTCAGACGGTACCCATGTAGCAGCTAAACATTCAACATGACCAGAACACAATGTCATCAAAAATCTATTTCCTCCTCAAAAATCTACTGGCAATGATTAGTGAGTTTGAGACATTCCTCTTTGTCACTACAGCAAACATTGAAAGGTCTTTTACAAACAATCAGATTAAAAACAAAACTAAAAAAATTGAGGTTTCTGTGAAAGTAACTTCTCAGTAGGTGGGTAAATAAATAATAAAGTTCACATTTGCTAAGCACAAATACGGTGGAATCTTCCTAATACCACTGTTAAAACATGCTAGCTAGCATGAGAGTATCTTCTGCTGCTAGTGAAATAAATAACTGGGTAAGGAATAATGTTCCATGACTAATTTCTGTAGTCACTAAACACCAATACACTAAGATACTCCAAAAGCCGGCTGTAGAGGATTTTCAATAGATGAGGTGCAACGATTCACAGTAAAACCATAAAAATGGAGAAGATCACATACAGTAAGCATTTCTTCTCCTGGGGAAAAACCAAATGGGTAAATTAAAAACTTCTGAAATTGCATTTCTGCTTTTGCGTTTCTACCACCTCTTCCCATTTTTAAGAAACCAACTGTGTGCATAAATCAAGATATTTTAATGCTTCTTTTAATAATCTAAACATTTTAAACAAATTTTTGCAAGAGGTATTTTCAGCAGTTCAAGCAAAAACAGGAATAGTGACTTATTTAAAGCAGATGACTTGCTGCAACAGTTCTTTTTTTGATGATGCATAAGCTTTGGTGTCTTGACCCCCCTGTACATTGGTCAGATCAATTGGCAGATGCAGAAAATAAGACAACTCACCAAGCAGCAAATGGACTAAGAGACAGCATGAATGGCGCAAGAAAGGAAGAAAGAAAGAAAGAAATGCAAAACATCATAAACAAAAACAAGGAAAAAAGTTAGAAAGAAAGAGAGTCACCATTAAATATGCCTTCATAACATACATTTCACTCCTGTTCAACTCCATGCTTAAAGATAATATGGTTAATAATTATAGGATAACTCTGTGTCAAAAATGCATTACATTTTTAACCATTGCTAAAAAGATTAAAAACACTGACAGACAATAGACACCAGTTTGTAATAATTGTGCTCCAAAAAAATGCTACTATCCTGTTACTAGTTACTGTTGGTAAAATTGCTAATATATCTTTGAATATGTGGCATATTTTATCAAATAAAACAATGAAACAATGTTTAATGTTTGAATTTCTGGCATTTTTTTAACAAAAATGCAAATACAAATAAACTTTACCATGAGACAGATCATGCTTCTGGCCATAATTACAACATTTGACAGAAAGCTGCAGGTAGCAGTAAACTGAACATTGACAACCTAATCTTATCTTATCAAAGAAAACACATTAGTGTTAACAGATGGAAAACAGACCTAAATAATTTCTATTGAACTACTGTATTTTTCACTACACTTTAAATTCCTGTAAATACGGCATATAATTTATGCCACAAATCATACAAAATGACAAGAAGATTTCCGAGATTTTTCTGTATGGCTTTATTTATCAGAAATCTAGTATAAAGTATTTCACTGCATATTAAAAAATGGTATAAATGTGTATTTTGTGTTAAATTACAGTCAAGGAACAACAGTTGAATGGGAATAGAATGGAAATCTAAATAGAAGATTTTTGTTTTGTTTTGTTTAATTTATGTTATTCTTTTTGCTGCTAAATGATTATTCTGGGATTCTCTTGGTAACCAATATTCAACCAACTTCTTGTACACAATTCTAATCATGTTAATACATTTAAACTAGCACACTGTAATGACCGGTGTGGTACATTTAGAATGAACATTTCCGAGCTATTATTACCTGGACAGGTGAGTTTGTTTCTTAACTGACGTCCTGCAGTACCAGGACACAGACAAGACGTGGAAGCACAGGTGAAGAGCATGTACAAGATGCAAGAGATAAAGACACAAAAGGGAAGAAAGGAAGACACACAGAACGCAAGACAAAAACTGAGATAAAAACACACATACAGACAGACAGGTACAAAGACAGATACTGAGGCACACAGAGGGCTATGGACTACAGACAGTGACACAATGGATGGAGATTCCTGGTGGATTGCCAAATGAAGATAGATGTTCTGATCTGACTCATTCGCATGTGTGACACTGTGGTCTACTCTGATACAAACAGGCTATTGTAACATTCACTGATGAAAAACTATGAATACGGAAACAAACAGCAGTACAGACACAAGTACATGAAGGTGGAAAAACCAGTATCAATACAGTGAGTTTACGATACAAACGGGGGTGGGGGTTGATGGTTTTGAGACTGGCTTATTGCATGTGAACTTTCATTTCTACAAATGCTTCCGCTGTTTAAGTCATACAACTGGGATCATGTCCAGTCCTGTTACACTTCCAACAACAGCTGCTGATAGTGAACTATGTTTTCAGTAGCATCAAGTCTTAGATGGCTGTACAAAGATGACAGTTCTTTGAGATCAAAGAATTAATCATGCTCCTGGAATTCAATCTTTAGAATATTAAAAAAATAATAATTTAAAATTGGGGGGCAGTAGGCATATGTTTGCATATAGCGAATAAATAAAACATAAATAAAATAAATGTTTTTAAACATCACAATGGACAATATTGAGGCCATCAAAAGGCTATGTCCACATATTGTATGGTAGGCCAAAGGTAATTATTGTGAGATGCCTAGTGATAATTCTTCCGGAAATCTATTCTAAGAGCAAATACCATGCTTTAAAGATTCTCCACCAAAGCACTTTTTGAGATTTAAAAAAAAAAAATCATAAATATATTGCAATCCCAGTATTCAACAATAAAGAACATTTTTACTCACCGTTGAATAAGTGAGCCCTATTAAGCGTCTCAAACAAACATTGTAATTGACTCAGCATTGTAGTTTTTCTTTGGCAAATATGCAGTAATGGTTTTCAGTTGAATCAGGTGTGTAGTACAAACAACAACCTGGCCCTTCAAAAAGGCCACAAATCATTCAGAGTTGCATTAGCCACATACCTGTCCAGAGTAGAGGTCGGGGGTCGAACACTCATGGCTGCGCAGTGTCTGAAGGTTTGCACTTGTCTGTGTAGCAAAATATGGTCAATATTCGATCATTTCCTTGACCAAAGTCTGTCTGAGCTCTGTCTCAGTTCATTCAACAGCAAATAATGTTTCTCTGAAGTGGTTTCATTTGGCACAAAGCAGTGGTCCTACAATTCATCTTCTCGTTTGCACGGCCTGGAGAGCTGGACGGTGTGGTCTTGTCCAGTCACCTGAACAGCTTCTGAATCAAACAAATCAAGCTTCCTTTTTTTATTTTAGTGATTTTCCAGCAGGGTGTTTGACTGTCCAAATATGAGTGTCAGAACATCTAACAAAGGGACAATATTTCTAACAACAAGTGGATACAGATAAGACACAGTTAACTGGTAATAACCTTTACAAGCCAAGAAATATTCCAAGGACAGTTATTTGTAAAATATGTAGGTCACATTAAGCACCTTATTGAAGGAAAATAAACAAATGTCTTTGTTTGTTTTATATTTAGTGACTGACTAAACCTCTGGCAGGCTGCTGGGCTGTATTTGTATAAGAAGGCCAGTGCCATGAATCTTGGTCCTCGGTCTGGACTTAAACAAGCCTAACCCGCTGCTTATAATAACTGTTAGGACTTCTTACAGCATATTATTGTTGTACATTTTCGTTACTATTTGTCATACAAGGACCATTCTCTGTCCTGCAGATCTAAATGAAGCTCCAGGAGCCGACTACACAACAAAAATAGTGTCTCTATTTTGTTACACAGTGAAATGTTAATTAAAGTGCATCCACCAAAGCAAATCTATTGTAAGGTTAAAAAAAAAAGAAAAGAAAATAAAAGCTACGTTACGTTAGGCTACAGAATAAATCAGCAGCAGTGTCTGGTTCTGTTAGTGTTGCTCCAGGCTGTGCAGATAAAAATATAAAGTAATGTTATAATAAAAATGACTAGTTATCGTAGTTTGCTACGTATATATGCAGATATAGATATCTGCCAAATAAACCGCACTGAAAATGAAAATAGCCGGATTTCTGTCAGTGTAACTTCAGTTTAGCTTAGCTAGTGGTGCTCTTCCAGTGCCGCAGGCCACAACTGAATCCCCGCACTCTCGTACAAGCAGCGGCCAGTTGTAGACCCTGCTCCATCGGCTACGGGTACGTCCAAAAAGGGGCAGCACGGCCCATGAAGAAAAACAGGTTTTCGGTCAGCAAGTCCTCAAATTGGAACGCTATAGAGATCAAATCGAACACCCACAAAAATAAAAGAGGTATAAAAAAATAAAAATAAGTGTTTATCAAGTGATGCAGTCGCTAGGGGAACTCTGCAGATTGTGATGGTCCGAAAGCTTCATCTGATCTTCTCTCTGCTTCATTACAGGTCAGATGCCTTTGTCCTGAGCGATCACCTGTGCTCTCATAGCTTCTTCTCCAATCCCTGCTAGGTGCCTGGCTGCTGATGCATTTTAAAAGAAGTGAGAATACAGTGCTTTCGCTTGGCTGTTAGCTTGATTTCGAAAGCACACCATACCACCACAAGCCGCAGCACAGCTCCGGGGTTGTGTTTGGATTCGAGAAGCAAACACGCTCCAGATCTCCACCTACAGGCAGCCTCCTCTACACACACACACACCACAGACTGCAGAAATGACTCAGTGAAGAAGAACCCTGAGTTCCTACTCCACCTGACAAAAATGTGAATACACTTCTAGGATGCCCATCCAGCTTTTTTACTTGATTGCACATTAACAATTGCTCAAACACAAAAAGAAGTGTCTAAAATGTATTTGTTCAACTGTGCATTGACTGCAGCAGTGATAACTGTCATCATCTCTGTTACTGTACTTGATGCAACCCAATATATCATTATCATAAATGAGTGGGGAATTTTGATTGTTTTCTTCAGGCAGTCATCTTATAATTTCATTAGAACACCAAATTAAGACAAGTATTTGAACTTCATATTTTTTGGCCAATGAAGACGCATGATTCATCAGGGAATGTAACTCGCATCCACACTCCATGACTGCTTCTATTTAACCATTGTATTCAACTGATTCTTCACATCACATTGACTCCCTGCCGAAGAAGCACCTACACCTCAGATGCCTAAGGAATTTCAAACTACCCTCAAAGGTGCTGCAGAACCTTTACACCTGCACCATCTAAAGTATCTTCAAAGGGAACATCATAGTCTGGTTTGGGGAACAGCACCAAGCAGATCTGATCTCTCCAGAGGGTGGTGCGTTCAAACGAGCACACCATTCAGACCAAGGTTCCTGAGATGCAGACCATCTGCAAAAGTTGGGCCTGGACTTGCGAAGGAACTCAAGCCACCGCAACAATGGACTCTTCTATCTGTTGCGATCAGGGAAGCATTTCTGCCCTCTGAAAGCAAACATAGAGAAGATGAAGATGAGCTTTTTACCACAAGCAGCTTGGTCAGTGTTTTACTGCTACAAGAAAAGATCTTTATCTGATTTACAGAGGAGTTCTTTCTGGCTGAGAACAGAAGCATCTTGTATGATGACAAAAAAAAAAAACCCTCAGTATGTCATGATTATGAGATGAGTATATTGTTATTATGAGATAGCTCTTAGCCTGATTCATCAGGACTTACTTTCCTACTTATTTAACTATTTTCTGCCACAACCAAACCAAAATCTGCATGTTGCGTTCATTCCAAATGTTTCAAAAATAACAAATTACTACCACCAGAGGTCGGCACCACTCCGCTCCACTTTTGCAACGCTTTAGGGGCCATGAACTTCGGGAAACCCCCTGTAGTCACCAGCGACTGTGTAAGGCATGCAGGCAGAAGTACAGCAAAACTAACAATTCAAATACACTCCACACCACCCACACTAAAAAATATAAATAGAAATAAAAGGCACTGGACATGCAAATTTAACAGTTTCCTTTCAAATTACTAGGGTTTTATTATTCCATTGATTTAAGTATCAGGAGAGAACTTTTTTTTTAACTCACCATGAATGAGGAGCCTAGAGCTATGATTCTATTTAAAAAACAGTATCTGCACCTTTTTTTTCTTTCCAAATTTTTCAAAAATAACAAATTTCAAAATAAATTCAATAGGGCACAGCAGGTAGTGTCGCGGTCACACATCTCCTGGGACCTGGAGGTTGTGGGTTCGATTCCCGCTCCGGATGACTGTCTGTGAGGAGTGTGGTGTGTTCTCCCTGTGTCTGCGTGGGTTTCCTCCGGGTGACTGTCTGTGAGGAGTGTGGTGTGTTCTCCCTGTGTCTGCGTGGGTTTCCTCCGGGTGACTGTCTGTGAGGAGTGTGGTGTGTTCTCCCTGTGTCTGCGTGGGTTTCCTCCGGGTGACTGTCTGTGAGGAGTGTGGTGTGTTCTCCCTGTGTCTGTGTGGGTTTCCTCCGGGTGCTCCGGTTTCCTCCCAGAGTCCAAAAACACATGTTGGTAGGTTTATTGGCGACTCAAAAGAGTCTGTGTGTGTGTGTTGCCCTTTGAAGGACTGGCGCCCCCTCCAGGGTGTATTCCCGCCTTGTGCCCAATGATTCCAGGTAGGCTCTGGACCCACCGCGACTCTGAACTGGATAAGGGGTTACAGATAATGTACAGATAATGTACAGAATACAGTGCTTCCTGGGCTTTGGGGAACCCCTCTGCCTGGAGTGCATGGTAGTGTTATGGGTGTGTCTGAATGAATCATGTGATAATGCTGAATATTTTATTTTTTGTTGTTGTATATTTAGTCACCATGAATGACGAGACTAGAGGTGTGAGGTAAGTTTCCTTTTAAGAGCTCGGCTCTGGATATATTGTTTATTCCACATTTTTTAATAGTAACAAATTATTTCGACCAGGTCGAGGAACACCCAGTGGCAGCCCTCCGCCTGATTCTCAAAGATGGTGACTAAAATTATGAGTCTGACCTTAGTCTTCTTCCAGGGGATTGGTGCAATTCACTGTGGCCCCAAAGGAGCAGAGAACAAGATGAATTCAGGCTGGCCAGTTAGCCTCTCCAGCTCAAAAGAACAGAGCATACCAACAGTGGGTAGTCCCACTTGCCCTGCCCACACTGGGCAGAGTTTAAAGCATGAAACTCAGAAAGCTCACTCAAATCACACTTAGAGAAAGAGGCAGATTGTTTTACATCTAATTATAATAAGATCACATTTCTGATGACTAAAATTCTCAAAGATGGTGAAGATCTAAGTGCTGCAGAAATTTAAGGTGGAACAGTGTAGCTCCACCTTAACGGTTCCCACTGAAACCCATTGTATTACCAATATGGTACCAAGACCCAAATGTAATGTTTTCTCCTAACTCAGTTAAGGTGGTATTGGGTAGTTCCACCTTAATAAACCTCATTGTATTACCGATGTGGTACCAGGACCCAAATGTAATTTTTTCTCCTAATCCCTAACCAAAATGACAGCGGTCAGTCTAAATGTCTGGACGCCCCCCATGACCACCCTATAGGTTAAACTATTTACTATATATCACCTTTGGGGATCCAGGGCCCAATGGTGATGTTTTCCCCTAACCCCTAACCACTTGGGAATTGTGTAGATCCCCCTTAACAACCTGAGGGATTCGAATGAGCTCCAGAGGTTAGGGCTCTGACTGACTATCGCACCCCAAGACCCCCCCACCCCCACCCCCCACTGGGCTTACCTCGTGGTGGCTCATTTCATGCCTAAGGTGTAAGCTCTAAGTCCCGCAGAAATTTAAGGTGAAGCAGGGTAGATCCACCTTAACGGTTCCCATTGTGTAACATATGGGCACCCACTGAGTGTCCTGCAGGGATTTGGCCCACTGGAGAACCTCACTTTATTAAAGTGCTTTACAGAGCGATACAGAAAGATTACAGTAAAATTTAAAAAGTAAAAGAAAATAAGAATAGAATTAAAACAGAATATATAATTTAAAAATAATAAATAAATTTTAAAAAATTATTAAAAGCTATTCAGAAAAATTTAAAACAATAAAAACAGAGTAATTAAAAAGGAGAGTTATTAAAACAGTACTAGAACAAAAATTAGTCAATCTAAGTGCAGTGCTACTCAAATGCACCGGAGAACAGGAAGGTCTTTAGTCTAGATTTGAAGGTAGTAATTCATTCATTCATTATCTGTAACTGCTTATCCAGTTCAGGGTCGCAGTGGGTCCAGAGCCTACCTGGACTCATTGGGCGCAAGGCGGGAATACACCCTGGAAAGAACGCCAATCCTTCACAGGGAAACACACACACTTACACATTCACTCGCACACTCACACCTACGGACACTTTTTGAGTCGCCAATCCACCTACCAACGTGTGTTTTTGGACTGTGGGAGGAAACCGGAGCACCCGGAGGAAATCCACGCGGACACAGGGAGAACACACCACACTCCTCACAGACAGTCCCCCGGAGCAGGAATCGAACCCACAACCTCCAGGCCCCTGGAGCTGTGTGACTGTGACACTACCTGCTGCACCACCGTGCCGCCCTGAAGGTAGTAATATTTGGGGCAAATCTGATGTCTTCCGGGAGTCTGTTCCAGGTGCAGGCAGCATAGTAACTGAAAGTTGCCTCCCCCTGTGTTGTTCTGACCCGGGGCACCGCTAGCTGACCAGTCCCGAGTGATCTGAGGGGCCTACTGTGTTCATACACTTCTAGCATATCTGAAATATATTTTGGTCCGAGGCAGTTTATTGATTTATAAACAATTAATAACACTTTAAATACTGTGTTTAATTGGCAGCCAGTGCAGTGACCTGAGGACAGGAGTGATGTGCTCGGTGCTCTTGGTTCTGGTAAGAGTTCTAGCTGCTGCATCTTGAACAAGCTGCAGCTGCCTAACTGTGGACTTGGGAAGTCCAGTAAGGAGACCATTGCAGTAGTTCAGCCTGCTAGAGATGAATGCATGAATGAGTTTTTCTAAGTCTGGTTGTGACACATACCCTTTGAATTTTGATATGTTCATAATGTTCTTAATAAAATGCAGATTTTGATATTGCCTTTATTTGGTCATTACATTTGAGATATTAGTCCAGGATTACACCAAGATTTCTGACCTGGCCTTTACTAATTCTAGGCAGTTTCAGAGAGTGTCAATGGGACTATAGTCACCTGGTGACCGAGCTAAATAGATCTGAGTGTCATCTGCATAACTATGATAGGCGATTTTATTACTTTTAAGGATTTGTCCAAGTGGTAACATGTAGAGGTTAAACAGTAGAGGCCCCAGAATTGATCCTTGTGGAACGCCGCAGGTCAACGATGTTCGTTTTGATTTATAATTACCAATAGCAATAAAGTAGTCTCTATCCACTAGATACTTATCCAGCTGAGAACTATTCCTGAAAGCTCCACCCAGTTCTCTAGTCTGTCTAAAAGGATTCTGTGGTCGACAGTATCAAATGCAGCACTAAGATATAGAAGCACTAACACAGATAATTTCCCGCTGTCTGTGTTCAGACAGATGCCATTTAGGATCTTTATGAGGGCAGTTTCTGTGCTATGATGTGGATGGAAGCCTGACAGGAAGTCATCGTAACAACAGTGTTCATGTAGAAATTTGCTGAGCTGAGTAAAAACAACTTTCTCAATAATTTTGCCTATGAATAGAAGATTAGAGGTTGGTCTGTAGTTGTTCAGGATAGTGATGTCTAAATTTGAGGGAAGACCCCTGAAAGGAGAGACCCATTTATTATTTGCAGTATGTCCTCAGATAGACAACAGAAGCCTTCATTCATAAAGTGTGCAGTCAACACGTCTAATGCATGTGGATGGTTTTAGACGCTGGAGAGTTTTCTCTAGAGTTTTCAGATCAATAGCACGGAATTCAGACAGGGTACATTTCAGATTTTGAGGCTGTATCAGAACAGCTCTGCTGTCAAGAGACATGTTGAAGATCGCTTACCGGATATTTACAATTTTATTGCTAAAGAAAGCTGCAAATCCATTACATTTTTCACAGAGTAGTTCTGGGTTTACCTGTGGTGGTGGGTTTCTCTCCTGCTCAAATTTTGTAGTATTACCTGTAGTATTGTAGTAGTCTCATAGGAGAATGGGGAACCATTTGTAAATAATAATACCTCCCCTACAATGTTGAATGATGAGCAATAAACCATAGACAGCCGTATTTATTATGGACCGTTTTAGAATCAGCAAGTAAAAGTAAAGTAAAATCTTGCAAAGGTGTGCCACTTGTGGATGACACGTAAATTGTTGAAATATTAGGAAAACTATGTTAAATATGTAACCACATTCATTATTTTTTAATGTAATAACTATGTTGCAATATTGCATGATTTAAATGTGGCACTTTGAAGAAAAATTGAATAGTAAATGTTTTTATACTGCAGCCTCTTCTGCAGAATATTTTGACTGATATGAATAGTTAAAATGACAGCTGATAGCCAAGAGGTCCCTCTGTTTAATGACAGTTGAATGGTTTAGGCATTATGGGTATTTTTGGAGAAATCCATATTGGTAAATATTAAGTATGACTTTATGAGAAAATTATACAGTGACATCTTGCCAAAATCATACAGTTGATAGCCAAGAGGTCCCTCTGTTTAATGACTGTGGAATGGTTTAGGCATTATGGGTATTTATGGAGAAGTCCATATACATATCACAATAGTAGGTATTTAATATGACTTTGTGAGAAAAGTATATAGTCAAATTTTGCCAAAATCTTACAGTTGACAGCTAAGAGGTCCCTCTGTTTAATGACAGTGAAACATATTTGCCCATCATGAATTTGATGCTAGCAACACATTCTAAAATGGTTGGGACAGGGGCATGTTTACCACTGTGTTACATCACACTCTGCAAGCATATGAGAACTGAGGAGACCACTAACTGCATCAAATTCAAAATGGGCAAATATTTTTCAAAAAGTCATAAACTTTCTCAGTTTCAACATTTAAAATGTTGTCTTGCACATCATTGCATTTTGTTTTTATTTACACTGTGCACAATGTCTCAACTCTTTTGGATTTTTTTATTCATTTGGCTATTAATATCATTATAAATTAAATAAGTCTTGTATTGTGTAAATAATAAATATTGTTCTGTGTTGGTTTGACAACTAAGGTCCAATAAAGTGAGAGATTAATAGATATATATGGTTATTTTAATCATTATACAATAAATGACTTAATTTTTCATCAAAGTAAGCCTTGTAATGTGTGAAGCATAAATATCTGTACATTTGTAAGTTGAATTGACATCATTAGGTCCAGCAACGTGAGAAATTAATAGATTTATATGGTTATTTTAATCATTATGAAATAAATGACTAAATTTTTAACCAAAACAAGCCTTGTAATGTGTAAAGTATGAATATCTGTATTGTTCTGTGTTGGTTTGACATCATTAGGTCCAACTACATGAGATATTAATAGATTTATATGGTTATTTAAATAATTATAAAATTAATTACTGAATTTAACACCAAAATAAGCCTTGTAATGTGTGACGCATAAATATCTGTACTTTTGTAAGTTGGTTTGACATCATTAGCTCCAATAATGTGAGAGGTTAATAGATTTATATGGATATTTTAATCATTATAAAATTAATGACTGAATTTTTCACCAAAACAAGCCTCGTAATGTGTAAAGAATAAATATCTGTATTGTTCTGTGTTGGTTTGACATCATTAGGTCCAATTACATGAGATATTAATAGATTTATACAGTTATTTAAATCATTATAAAATTAATGACTTAATTTTTCACCAAATCAAGCCTTGTAATGTATGAAGCAAAAATATCTGTACGTTTGTATGTTGCTTTGACATAATTAGGTCTGATGACGTGAGAGATTTAATAGATTTATATGAATATTTTAAAATTGTAAAATAAATGACTACATTTTTCACCAAAAATAAGCCTTGCAATGTGCAAAAAATAAATATCTGTACTTTTCTAAGTTGTTTTGATACCACATTCCCATAACTTGAAAGTTTAACTAATTTTTTTGGTTATTGAATTCATAAAATAAATAAATAAATAAATAAAAATCACCAAAACTAGCCTTAGTATGTAAGAAACTGAACATTTGTAAGATGTTGTGACATCATTAGGTACAATAAGGAATATTTGGATATTAACATTAAACGCTATACGTTTATTCTAGTAATAGTGCAACGGTCCCAGTTTAGTAAATAAAGGTTATGGATGTCATTTTTTGTTGGTTCCTTTTGTTACATTAGGAATCTGCAACTGTACCGGTGAATATACGTTTGGTAACTGGCGAAAAAAAAAGCGGAATTCCGAATCTCAAACGAATGTCGAATATAAAACCAACTTTACTGCAGTCACGCACGGACGTTCTCAAACATTCTCTAAAAGTGACAAAAATAGCGTTACCCGAGGGACGGACGTTACAGGAAGTTCCAGGAATGGATGTTTGGGAACGTTCGATCAGTTCTAGGATACGACGTGTTGCGGACGTGCACAAAGTCCTAGAAATACAGTGAACGTTGCATCAACATTTTTTCCCCAACATCGCCCAGACGTAGCCGGGCGTACACTTCAATTTCAAAACCGTTATTTTTCACAAGAGAAGTGAAACGTCATTGTGAATCTCTAATTCATTGTTAGAGAATTAATACACGAGTGAGCAATGAATGAACGAACAAATCACAGATTCTGTTATCCTGTTTTTAACACTGCTCTTAGTTTATTGTTCCAGTTTCACTTCCTACACGAGTGTTCCTCTAAATAACGAATCCCGAGCTACCATGTATTGTGTTTATAACCCTAGGTGTATTTTCGGCCCGTGTAGGAGACAGAAGCCAGGAGTGAGCGCGTTTCAGCGCCTAATTTGGTCAGGAATGGGCGTGGTGGAGGACGGTGTGAGCTCCGTTGAGGAAGGAAACATCTGGCGTCGCCTTATATCTCAAAGAATTTGCAAGAAACTTTAAAACAACGGACAAACTCACGCAGGAAAGGTGCGTTTCTTTATAAAACCTGACTTCATTAGCGAAACGATTTGGTGCTAGTTTTTTACATGTGTAAAAAAAATGTTTTTAAAAAAATCCGTTAAATTCGTACGTGACTTCTCACGATGTAACGTCTAAAGAAAACCGCTAGTTTGGTGGAATATGGGTTGGAACAGTTTATATATTGGAGGGCTTTCAAAGAAGCCAACGTTGCTAAACGTTGCTAAACGTTATTTGTGAAAATCTTAGCCATTTAGCGATAGCTCCGCTGATTTCAGCGCTGGAGCAGTTTGGAGCAGTTCCCCTCCCCGCCCTAACACCCTTTGTTCAGTTAGAACGTGGTTTCTTAAACGTTTGTCCCCTTTTGGCGTCATCAAGTGTTTTAAAGAGAGAAACGAGTTTTGAAAATACATGTATGGTTTCTTACGTGGTTACAAGATAAATACAAAAAAATGGAGGAGAATCCGAATGTAGAAGACCCAGTAATAGGGCATCTAGCTATGAATCTACATCTACGTTAGTTCCTACGTTTACTAGACTTTATTTTTATTTCCACCATTACAACCGTAGCCCCACCCAGGTTTACTCACCACATCCGCTTACAGTGACCCCGCAGACACAGTATTGCATCTACAACACGTCTTCAACCTGTTCTCTAAAACTTAATACATTCTAAAGAATTACTTGTAAATGGAATTGAGTTAATTCAAGCAAAATATTTTAGCTGATATCCTATAGAGGGGATTCGGGTATTTAAATAGTAATTTATAGGGCATTGTGTGTATTTCGGTTTAAATAAATCCTCAGGGAACAAATATATATCACTACGCCCCGTGTCTGCAATCATTTCTGCGATGTTCCTGTTTTCCCGCCAAACATTACTTAAAATACCTGTTCATGTTGGTTATGTACATTTCCAAATGTTGTCTGCCAAACAGTAGCTACATATCAGAAGCATATGAGAAGATATGGAGGATAATATTGCTTTTCTTAAAGCACCAGTCCTGTGTCATGGCTTTTATCAACGTTTAATGCCACGTTTTTGTAAGCAGTAGTGTCCTGCTGTTGTTTGTGTAAATGTATAGTTGCTAATACATATATTAACCATTTATTTATGGTCAGTGTTACCTCCTTTTAAAAAACATTAAATTATATTTGACACATACAGATATTTGCCTGTTTAAAGATTACAATGTCTCTTATCTTTGAACTACTTTTCCCAACATTCTGGCTAAACATTCTTCTCAAGGTGCACAGTAATATTAATGTAAATAATAAACCTACAAACTGAATTCAGATACTTTAGGTTCAGGGTAAACTGAATTTAACTTTATATTGGCTGTTATCCATGGATGATTATGCTCACAAAGTCATAAACTTCAACTTACGGCATAGTATAGAATAGTATTATGAGAGTTGTTAAATGTGGGTGTTAAGTACATGTAGGTTTGTAGCTGCAACATATTCTGCTATTAAGAAACAGGAAATTCAAAGACACAGTGTTAGTTCCTGGACGACAATGAAATACTAGTGTGATATTTGTGTGCTATGCTTTTGCATCATTTTTACCACATTACTCTCAGAAAAACATCACTGTCACCACCTGCAATGACAGCATCATGTTTAAAAATATATATGGGAAATATACACACACAACCTTCCCACCAAGATTAAACATAATCATGGTAATTACAGTGCTTGCAAGACAGATTTTGAATATCATCATCATTTTTTGCGTTTTCTTATTTATAGTTACATATATAGCACCTTTCAAGGTACCCAAGGAGGCTTTATAATCAGCACTCCACATATTGCCATCCCATTCAACATTCATCAACATTCATCATCCATACACAGACTGGCGAAAGCAGCAGCCAAATGTGCACCATGTATTTTCAGCCAGGAACGATCATCCACATGGAGAACAGTATCAGACGCTAAATGGTTCACCCTTTACACATACAGACATTCATTTACATACACATTGATACATTCACACCAGGACAGGGTTTCTTAAGAGCAGCCAATTCACCTAATCTAAATGTGTATGGGACTGTGAGAGGCCCCGGAGGAAACCCACACAGACACTGGGAGAACATGGAAGCTCAACCCAGATGGGACTTGAACCAAAGATCCCAGCATTGGGAGGCGAACCTGCTAAAACCAAGCCACATGCCGTTCTCCTAAAGCAATTCAAACAACCCCAACCAACTACTTTATAAGCTGTATTTTATTGGCTATTTTTTTAAGCAAAATGTGTTATATCTATTATTCTTTTTTTACATTTTATGTTGAGTGTAATATTTTTAAGGGTGGCATGGTGGTGCAACAGGTAGTGTCACTGTCACACAGCTCCAGGGTCCTGGGGTGGGTTTGAGCAGTTTGGTGTGTTCTCCCTGTGTCTGCGTGGGTTTCCTCCGGGTGCTCCGGTTTCCACCCACCGTTCAAAAACACATGTTGGTAGGTGGATTGGCGACTCAATAACGTCCATAGGTGTGAGTGAATGTGTGAGTGTGTATTCCCTTTTGCTGTCTGCATTCTCGTTGTTCTTTTGGTTTCTATTTCATTTTCCTTTTTGTCCTCCCTTTTCTCAGACTTTTTACTCCTGAATTAAAACTTTCTTAAAGAAAATAGGGCGTTTGTCATTTGAGTCTGACTGGTTTGGTGTGGTTTATTCTATACTCTCTGTGGTCACAGATCAGGCACGGCAAGATCAAATCAAAAGCGTGGTTGAGTCACACTTTCCTGTGGTGATGTCTTAGTGTATACATTCATTGTGCTAAGTTAGTCTAATAAAGTAAGAATTACAGTGTTTCACAATTTAACAGAGTAAGAAAAACTCAACATCATATTTTCAAATCATATGTTTTCTACCAGTAAATTTAAATTTATGGTCACCATGTTTTCAGTGATGTCTAATAACAAGGATGAACATTCTGAACCCGTGTGAACGACTGCTTTCAATGTACTGAAATATCAGTGTTTTCTACACCGTTTTTAACATTCCCCTGCCTCTTTTCAAGCTTTATTATTATTTTACCTCATTTTACAGAAGGTTTATATTTGTACCAGTGATGTGATATTTTCAGGAACTATCTGCTGGCAGCGTTTTACGTCAGGGGTGAAAAGTTCAGGTTTTGCATAAACAACAGTTTGCCTCCCTCAGATGCGCCCTCGTGTGGACAGTCTAAGCATTGCGAAAAGGGAACACTTGAGCTAAAGAAAAGTATATTTACTGTAATCCCTCGCTACTTCGCGGTTCATCTTTCGCGGGTTTTTTCAAGGGCGCGTATGGCCGCTTTATCGAGGATACTGAGGGAAAAACTAGGAAAATTGAAAATGAAAAGTATTTTTTATTATTTACATGTATTAGACTAGGCCTGTAGGTGACAAAATATATCATTTACAAGTATTTCTTACGTACAGTACATGTATTGTTCATGTCCACATCCGAGTGAAATTTACTGACGCTAAATCACAGCTTAGGAATTACTCTATTAAAGAAACTGGTAGCAGTACAGGGAGGGTTTTAAAAGTCCAAATACTCGTTAAATACATTAAAAAATATATTTGCTCTACTTCGCGGAAATTCGTTATTCGCGGGTGGTCTTGGAACGTATCCCCCGCGAAAAACGAGGGATCACTGTATTAGTTCAGCATTATCACAGTGTTACTGTGGCTTGCTCCTAACAGTTATATAAAACAAGTCCGTTTATTTTGAATTATGCAGGTTACAGAATTTGCAGGTCGTACTCTCACCCTCTCACAGATAGAAAATACAAGACTAAATTCTTCCTGAGAAGAACATAACATGGAAACACGTAACATGGGAAATAATAATGATAATAATAATAGTTCCTGCCTTGCGCCCGATGATTCCAGGTAGGCTCTGGACCCACCGTGACCCTGAACTGGATAAGCGCTTACAGATAATGAATGAATGAATGATAATAGTTACACTTATATAGTGCCTTTCACACACCCAAGGACACTTTACAATGAGAAGAGTTTAAGAGAGGAGAAGGAAAATACGATTCAGAGGAATTGTTTTGAGAAAAGAGTTGAGTTTTGAAGATGAAAAGATGTGGGGGCAGCAACTCTGAAAGACCTACTGCCCATTGAGGAAAGCCTGAATCTGGGGATTGTCAGAAGAAGTAAATGTAAATATAGCTCCTTAACAATGTAATGGACAGATTTTATCAGTCCTCTAAGTTATTTATACATTATCATCCGTCCTAGTTACTGATTCCCATAGTTCATTCATTCATTCATTCATTCATTGTCTGTAACCACTTATACAGGTCAGGGTCACGGAGGGTCTGGAGTCCACCCGGAATCACTGGGCACAAGGCGGGAATGCACCCTGAAGGCGGTGGCAGTCCTTCACAAGATGAATTCCCATAGTGATTTTTGGTTATTTATTTTTTACACTATGGTGGGGAGTGTTATCATTTGTATGTGTCCCTATTTTTTGAGACTAAATTTATGCCATTGAGTGTGTGAATGACTGGGTGAGTGTGTGAAGCCCTGTGATGGACTGGCACCCTGTCCAAGGTGTGTCTCTCTGTCTTGCACCCAGTGATTTTCGGTAGGCCCCCGGCTCAAAACATACTGAATAGGATGAAGTGGTTACAGACCATGAATGAATGTAAAATCAACTTCATTTGGAGTAAAGGGGAAATGTGTTTGCTTAAATCTTGTCCACATAATGAAATATTTTGTCTCTGTTTACTTGCAGGTTTTCATAAACGAGGATCTCCAGATTCTGTCCTCAGAGGATCCAAAACGTGAACAAAAACCTGGCAATAGCGGACAATCCAACATATCTACAGTTCATACTATAAACTTGTGTCAGTCCCATCAATACAGTTCGCATCATGCCCTTGGTAGTCTTCCAGTCCTCCCGCCTTCTGTGGGCACGTGTGGCAGCCCTGCTGTTTACATGTGTGGCATTTAGCGTTGCCGCTCACGGAAGCCGGCTGATTGGCTCGATGTTTGATTGGTGTATGTTTTGCTGGGTGTTCAGCTTCATCACCACCCTGCTGGTAATAACAGTGGAGCTGCTGGGTCTCCAGAGTCGAGTTCCTGTGTCCTGGTCCAACTTTCCCATCACCTTCGCCTGCTACTCTTTACTGCTGTGTCTCTCCGCTTCCATCATTTTCCCCTTGTACTTCCTCAAAGGTGGTAATAATCCCGGTGGAGAAGCTCGTGACCACAGCATCGCTAGCACTGTTTTCTCCTGTCTGGCCACTGTTGCTTACCTGGTGGAGGTGAGCTTGTCTCGAGCACGGCCTGGGGAAGTGGTAGGCTACATGGCCACGGTGCCGGGACTACTGAAGGTGTGTGAAACCTATGTGGCCATCGTTATCTTCCTCTTCATCAGCAACCCTGTATCATACGACGATTATCCTGCACTCAAATGGTGCCTAGCCGTGTACTGCATCTGCTTCATCATATCGATGGCCATAGTGGTGATGTGTGTTGGAGAGTGTACCAGCTACCTTCCAGTCCCTTTGCCTCGCTTCTTGTCTGCTTACGCCTTATTGGCCGTGCTGATGTATCTTACGGCTACCATCCTTTGGCCTGTGTTCAAATTTGACAGTCGTTACAGTCGTTCATCTGGAAGATCGAGTAGTTGCCAGTACTACACACATGGACTCTGCGATTGGGACAAACTAGTGGCCATAGCTGTTCTCACTGCTCTCAACTTCCTGATCTACCTGGCAGACCTGGTGCACTCTGCACGACTGGTGTTTGTGCGCACATGAAAGATATATTTACCACTGCTGCTTTAATGTAAGATGTACTGCTGAGTTAGAACAGAACAAAAGATTCCATTATTTTGAAATATCTTTGCTGTGAAACGTAAAAGCCTATTTCCTACATCACAGTATTTGCTGTTTGCACTTTTTATTAGAATGTGTTTAGAAATGCAGGCAGACCTGTTAATGGCTGCATTGTTGTGCCTTTATGAACAGCAAAACCTTGTTTGCTGTTGTGTTACGGGAATAAATATGAGTTTTCACATATGCAATCTTCCTGTATACTGTAGCATGATGCTGTTATTGTAAGCAAATGCAAATGTAAAATTTTACTGTACTGTCTTGAAATGAACTCTCACACACCTCTCTCTCTTTCGCTCACTCACACACTTTATCACAGAAATGTGTGTAATCCCATGAAATTAAGTTGGACACATGATAAAACCCATATGTCTCTCATAATACACACTGTACCATATAATTACAACCATAAAGTGCAACTTTGGTGGTAGTCCAGCCGTTACAACAGCTATCAACTGAAAAGCATGTATTACCAGAACTGATATCTAACGCTAAAAGTGAGCTAAAGTTAGCAGGCACTATCACTCGCCCCCGTTCATCTGTAACTCTCAAAAACCTGATTATAAAACTCCTCAACGAAGCTTGGATTCCACCGACATAAAGTGTAACTCAAGTCATTTAATCCACATAGCAACCGAAGAAAAGCACGTACTACTTATTACTTATCACTGTCACTGCAACACATGAATAAAGGGCAACAAATGCAACTCCAGCTTGTGTCCTCATGCTGTTTCAGCTCATTTTCTTCTCCTTGCTCTCTCAGCCATATAATGTCCATACCAGGAATACAGAGCTTGTAGCTATGACATTGGTGCCATAAAGTGTTACGCATTTCTCACAAGAGTCCTCCACTCCGTGATTCAGAAGTTGCTTATTCCAGTAGGACTAGCAGAAGACCTGCTGTAGCAGCCACAGAGGCTCTATTCTCCCCATTACAGCTCAGTGGGACCTCACAATCTTTTAGAAACTGTGTTGCATTAAATGTAAGCATGCCTATTTAAAACTGTAGTATGCATCAAATGATTCTCTCTTGATTGCTCATTCACTAGTTCATACTGTAAATGATTTATTTGGGGATTCCCTAAATTCACTAACTGATTCACTATCTCATACTCTAAATGATTCACTAGCTAATTCTCCAAGTCATTCACATGGTGATTCCTAGCTAGTTCACTAAATGATTCACTTGCTCATTCCCTAATCGACTCACTTGGTGATTCCATAAATGATTAACTAATTCCCTAAATGATTCACATGGTGAATTACTAGATTGTTCCATACATGATTCACTGGCTTATTCCCTATGCGTTACACTTGTTTCTTCCATAAATGAATCACTTTGTGATCCCCTAAATTATTCATTCATGATTCAATAAATGATTCACAAAATCATTCCATTCATTAACTCATTCAATTAGTGACTCCGTAAATGAATCACTTGCTTGTTCCCTAAATTATGCACTGGGTAAATCTATAAACAATTCACTAGCTCATTCCCTAAATGATTCACTTGGTGACTCCATAAATGAAAATAGAAATGAGTTCATTATAAAAATCCAGGTCAGAGTATATTTTTAAATAAAATATAATAAGAGGAATATAGATTTACTTAAATAAGGCATGTCAGAACAAAGGCATTTTAGCTAGTCATGTAAAAATGTATATAATGTGATGTCTATGATGTCTAAGAAGATGGTGGTAATGACCTAGCAGCACATAGTAGTTGGTTTAAGGTAAGTCTTGGGTGTGGAGACAATCATTAACCATAATTTGGCTGTATAAATAATTATGGGAGGGGCCTGTGAAGAAGGGAACTGAAGTGGAGCTTCACTGGTTGTCAAAAGCATTTTTATTTGCTGTCATTTTGGAGCTAAATGTGAGTAATCTCTGTTTTACTGTGAAATGAAAAAGTAAATAATATTCAAACCATTTTGAAAAATATTATTTGCCTTAAACTAATGTATGTATCTTTATTTTCAATCTATAGTTGTTTTGGATTCAAAACAAATAGTGCTTTACTTCTACGCCGTATTCACTGCTGAATGATTCGTAATGCTAGTAAAAATTAATGGTTTTATATTGTGTTTAAGTTGTCCCTGGGAAACTAAAACTCTGCACTGCACACATCTTCAAGGGACTTCTTTATAAGCAGTATTTTGTATTCGCAAAAATCTGTTCTTATCCAACGAAATTAAGGTTATTACTCTTTACCCTTTAAGCACATTTACATGCTGGAATATTGTCATATTTGATGTCAGTCTAGACTTTAGCTACACAACAGTCCATGTTTGCAACTGTTGTATTCTCCTCTACGTGATGCACCATACAGTTTTACTTTAGATGTTAACAGGCCAGTTGAGAACATGCATGCACTCTGTGTCTATAAATGCACATTGTTGTAGCATGTGCAGAATGAAGCATGTCACTGTCTTAAAGAAATAACCATGGACTACGCTAGAAAAGATGTCACAGGATTCCAAATGTCATACAGACCATTTCAGTGGTTTAGCTGCCCTCAGTGTGACACAATATGGGTCTGTTTCTAGGCAGATATACAACTCCTTCTGCACCAAACAAGTCCTGCAAGAGTTTTAATGCTGCATTAGCCTTTCTTTAATACGAGTGAAATTGCATAAAATGGTTGTAATGTTGTTTTAAGTAACTCAGATATTTATTTCTATTATAGTGCTCATGTTCAGGAAGAAGTTTTCTGACGGCACATTGTGCAAACCTTTGGTGAATGACATAAAGACACATACAAACGTACAAGAACCTCTACAGAGGGTGACCTGGTTTCACTGTAACCCCAAGTTAATATTCCGGGACTGTACTGGCCAATAATGACCTTTCTAAACTGCATTCGTGTGGTCTCACTGGCCTTCTCTTGTGTAACGCTGGGCCTTGTAGCACATGCAGGGGGACTGGAAGGAGGAGTGGGTCTGTGGTGTATGTTTTGCTGGACCGTCAGCTTTACTGGCACCCTGCTGGTCCTCGTGGTGGAGACACTGAACTTAACGGAGTACTTCCAGAGTTTCTGGGTCAACTTCCCCTCCACCTTCTTCAGCAATGCAGCCTTGCTGTGTCTTTTTGCCTCCATTATCTTTCCCAAGAACTTTATAGTGGATCAACAGAACTACGATGTGCACAATCACCTTGTAGCAGCTGGCATTTTCTCATGTCTGGCTACTTTGGCGTACCTGCTTGAGGCTTGGTACTCTTGGGTAGAGGCAAAGTGCTTCATGGCCACAACACAAGGCCGTCTACTGGTGTGTCAGACCTATGTGGCAGGGATCATCTTTGTCTTCATCAGCAGTCCGGTGTCGTACAATGGCCAGGCAGCTGTGAAATGGTGCATGGCGGTTTACTGCATTTGCTTCATCTGCTCAGTGGCCAGTATCATCAAGATTGTGATCTGGAACCCAAAGGAACTTGGATGGCTAACAATTTTAAACCTGTGTGCTGCTGTCATGTACCTCAGTGCTGCCATCATCTGGCCCGTGTTCAAATTTAACAGCCACTATCCCAGTGAAATCTACCTACCTCAGTCTTGCCAGGGTGGGGTAGGACTGTGTCCTTGGGGCAGATTGGTAGCAGTAACTGTGCTCACTGCCTTTAACTTGCTGCTGTACTCCCTTAATGTGTATTTTTTATGCAGCTCAGCTTCAGCAAATGAACATTACACCGTACTTGTTAATGAAATACAGCAGCATTCATCAGTTCCAAACACACAACTTCTGGGAAATGACAGAAGGAATCTGCGCAGCTACCAGAGCCTAAACTAACCTGTCACATGTGACGCTGACATCATCAGATATGTTTAAGAGAACGGATATTAATGAATCACAGGTAAAACCTAAAATTTCAGATGTAAAATATTGAACATAATGCATAATGGGTGTGTTATTTTGTTATGATACAAACATCTACTGTTAATTTATATAAACAACTTGTTTAAAACAATAATATTATTAAAAACAACAATAGAACACTTAATATTTCCAACAAATATAATAAAATACTCATTTTTTTAAACAAGACATATTTCAGAAGGTATTAAATTGTTACTATAGCGAACTATTTAATAATAACAAACTATTTAAGAACAATGAAACAAATATATGTAAAAAAATTCCAAATTTGACGCCTGTTTACAGCTGTGTCACTTCACCATAAAGCTATTGTCCACACGTTCATATGTTACTTCTAACTGTTATCGGTACTTTTCTTGATAAATGTGCTCTGAAATTGTACAGTGACAATGACACAGGACTTTTTCCTTTTGAGAGGTTTTCTAGATTATTTTTCCAAGTGACTTTTTCTGCTGGGCGGCACGGTGGTGCAGCTGAGGTTGTGGGATCAATTCCCGCTCCGGGTGACTGTCTGTGAGGAGTGTGGTGTGTTCTCCCTGTGTCTGCGTGGGTTTCCTCCGGGTGACTGTCTGTGAGGAGTGTGGTGTGTTCTCCCTGTGTCTGCGTGGGTTTCCTCCGGGTGACTGTCTGTGAGGAGTTGGTGTGTTCTCCCTGTGTCTGTGTGGGTTTCCTCCAGGTGCTCCAGTTTCCTCCAACAATCCAAAAACACACGTTGGTAGGTGGATTGGCGACTCCAAAGTGTCCGTAGGTGTGAGTGTTTGTGTGTTGCCCTGTGAAGGACTGGCGCCCTCTCCAGGTTGTATTCCCACCTTGCGCCCAATGATTCCAGGTAGGCTCTGGACCCAGCGGAATTGGATAAGCGGTTACAGATAATGAATGAATGGATGAAATTTTTCTGCTAGCTACTGGCAGGGGAGAGGCTGCATGCAACTTTTAGGGGCCAGCAAGGTCAGAGGTCAAGATCAGAGGGTGCTGCAGCATTTTTCAGGAAATATACACATCCTGTAACAATCTGAATGTGGTCTGGAAGCATGCGTTTTATCATTGATAAGTGTAAAGTGTTAACCTCATTATAAACTCCTCCATTCCACATGGGGTTTTAAGGGCCTTATGATTAATAAATAAATAAATAAATAAATAAATCTTTCAAAAGACAAATCCTGCAGGATTCTTGTTCTTCAGGTTTTTTTTCAGAGCACATTCATCATAAAACAGAGATAACTGGTGGAAGAAAAAATGTAAATGTGTGGGTATTGGCTTTAATCATTTGGAGATTAAATACATCAATTAATCCAGTTTTGAAAGTAGATTGTTTTCTGCTTTTAGTATTTTGCATATTTTTCTAAAGAAAACAGATCTGGACCCGAGGAATGCCAGATGTCTTTAACACAAGCAAAATCATTTGGAAAAAAATAAACCTTGGAAAGAGTCACCAAGCTGCCAGCGTATGTTGCTCCAAAATGTGAATAAATCTTTCAGAGTGTTACATATGCCATTTTGGAATGCGGAGTATGAACTGATTTCAGAATAAGCATATGAAGGTTGACAAGACAAAACATTACATAACTCCTCTTTGTACCGCTTTCATTTAAATACTGGTCAAAGTGAATGTATTAATCACTGCCTTCTGTTTGCATTTCCTTTACTGTCCCAACTTCTATGAAAGTGATGATTGCATTACATGTTAATAGATATGACCAATCACTTTACATTGTTGTTCGTAATTGATAATAAACCATAATATAAATAAAAAATATATAATTCTGCTATTCGTTAGTTACTATGTTATAACATGAGCAATGCTTCAATGCACTATGTCTGATAAAATAATATGCAGCATACTTCTGCTATATGTCCAGCTGTATTATGGCAAACCAAAGTATTAACCTCATTTATTAGTGTTAACACTAGTAGTGGTGATTTAACACTGGTGAAATTACTGTGTAAACCAAGCAAATGCCAATAACTGAGACTCAGCTGTTATAGATAATACCCCTTCATCACTATACAAGGTTACACAGTTCTGAAGAACGTAGAGGGGCTTTTGTTATCGCCTTGTAATATAATGAAACCCTTATAAACAACTAATTAGAAATATTTTTGAATAAATATTTATTAGATTACATGAAGACCTTATGTTAACTTTCACCATACATGTTTCACTTAGCACAATAATTACAATTTAAAAATGAATGTATCATCCTATTCAAGATATGGCTGTCCTGTTGAACTCAAAGTACACTGTGTATCATATAATCACAGCTATAAAACCATTTTATTGTACAGTATCAATCTTATGAGCAAATATTGATGGTGGAACGAAGTGGAAAACCACATGCTTCAAAGCAAAATGAGGGCTCGTTTTAACCCATGTTTTCTAACTTGCACTAACCAAGTCAAAGACTTTGAAAAGACCTCTAGACAACAACATGTAGATGAGAAAAAAAGACAGCTATCCTGACCACTTTACACTAAACCAATGAGATGACTGGATGCAGGTCTATTTTACACAAGTTTCATTTCAGTATAAATCTTGATATTACAGAATAATATTATCCACTCATTTGATGACGGATGGCTTTGTGACACATATATAGTACCAGTCAAACGTTTGGACTTCTTCCCATTAGTCATTGGTGGAATAGGGCTGTTCACTGTATTAGAACTGTGTACCAGCCCCTACCTCTGCACAACACTCTGAATGCAGTCTCAAACACGATAAGAAGGCGAGCGGTTCTACAAATTAACTCCTGACGAGGCCACAGCGGTTCACTGAAAACCATTCCAGGTGACGACCTCATGAAGATGATTGAGAGAACGCAGAGTGTGAGCAAAGTTGTCATCAAAGCAAAAGGTGGCTACTGAATAATCTAAAGTATAAAACACATACATGTTGGTTTACCACTTTTTTTTACTACATAATTCTATATGTGTTCCTTCATAGTTTTAATGTCTTCCATATTCATTTACAAAGTAGAAAACAACAAAAACCATTGAATGAGATGTGTCAAAACGTTTGGCTGGTACTGTACATTCACTACAATGTGGAAAATGACCCAAAACAAAGAAAACCCTCCCTTATCCCTGATTGGGTGTATCCAAACATTTGACTGGCACTGTATTTATCAGAACTAAATTGCTGTGGACTTTGCACCTTTTTCCATCTCAAACTCCGGAATAAATATTTACTTTGTTAACATGGGGAAGAACTGAAAGAACAATAATGGCACATAACAAACAAAGAAAGAAAGAATTTCAAGCATTTTAGCGTATACAGATTTAAAGGAAAACTCCAAAACATCTGCATGTCTCAGCTGCTGTTCAGAGTGGCTAAACATTTATTTGTTTCTAGAGAAACTATATGGGTACAAGGTTCAGAAGATAACAGTAAAACACAACAGTCATTTAAGATAGTACTTTATATCAAGCCATAAATTATACTGGGAGAAAGTCCTGTCTTTGATGTGTTTACATTTGTCTTTTTAATGATAAAACACATCACTATTTCCCCAGTTTAGAAATGTTCTTTTCAGTGACCCATATGAAGGTTCATCACACATTTTCAAACTGAAACTATTAAAAGGTAATTGAACATCTGAACACATTTAGAGTAGAACACTAAATGACAGTGCTTTATTGGTTAACCGACAGAAACTGAGGTGGAGCTGTCAGCAGATCAAGAACATTTATTCTCTAACTATTTGCTAAAATAAACAGTTTGCTCCTATAACGTAACGTTTAATTATTAGGCTTCAGAGCCTTACATAATTGCAGTTTAACCTAAATGTAAAACATAGATCATGACACTGAAAGTCCTACATTAAATATCAAGTTGTTATGTTACTGGTTCTTGAGTGTATTTCTTGTCATTTAATTCATTCCCAAAACACATCAAGCTAAATGCTAATGAGATGTTTTTTGGCTTCATAACACATATCTATAGATTGAAGAAAGTTTCTCCAACTGTTTAAAATGCTCTGAAAAGTACATTTTAAATCAACACAGAAAGGGACAGTTAAAGTCAATGAGATGTGACTGAAACTGAGAAAGTGAAGCAGCTGGAGCAGTGACTTGAATGTCATTTTTTTGTCATAGTTCAGTTTTAATTTACATATACAAAACTGAAGAAGAATCCCATCGGTTATTTGAAGCGTCTTCTTATGTTAAAAGTTACCAGGGCTTTGTAAAGCTTCCTCTTCTCTGTCTTATTTTCTGTGGCAACTCCATGGGCTCCATAGTTTTGTTGGAAGCTACAGCACTACAGCAATTCAGATCCAGTCATGTGCACACACATTTTTTTTGGTAATGTGTTGCACTGTGGCGCAGCAGGTGGTGTCACAGACACACAGCTCCAGGGACCTGGAGGTTGTGGGTTCGATTCCTGTTGCGGGTGACTGTCTGTAAGGAGTTTGGTGTGTTCTCCCTGTGTCTGCGTGGGTTTCCTCCGGGTGACTGTCTGTGAGGAGTGTGGTGTGTTCTTCCCTTGTCCAAAAACACACGTTGGTAGGTGGATTGGCAACTTAAAATTGTCCATGAATGTGTGTGTGTGTTGCCCTGTGAAGGACTAGCGCCCCCTCCAGGGTGTATTCCCACCTTGTGCCCAATGATTCCAGGTAGGCTCTGGACCAACCGCGACCCTGAACTGGATAAGGGTTACAGAAAATGAATGTGTTGTTTTGTGTATGAGAATGTCAGTTTTGGGGGCTATTTCATAGTCCTCAATTCGTGTACTTCTTCTCATTAGACCCACACCCCTGTTTAGTGTGTGTAGTGTGTACCTTTAAAGGGCAACACCTACTCACACATTCACTCACACCTATAGACACTTTGGGTAGCCAATCCACCTACCAATGTATGTTTTTAAACCATGAAAGGAAACAGGGTCCTAAATTTAGGAGACTGCTGAAAGAAACAGCCTGGAACTGTTAAAAAACTGAACTCAAATTACAAATGAGTTTCTGTTGTATTTTAAACAGTGAATAAAACTTACACATACAATCAAAGGCTATTTTTCTCCTCAAACAAACCATTCCATGTTAAAGGACTTGAAGCTTCTGAACATAAACAAACCAGAGAGAACTGCAGTTCCCCACAATCAACTTTTCTTTAAGGTGATATTTTCAGAAAATAGTAGTGCACAGTATTTCTGCAGACATTTGTCTTATCACCAAAGTGAGAGTAGACCTCTTACCAGTTACATTCTGATGAGTACATCAAAGCATTAAATCTAACAATGGATTTGCTTTAACAAAAAGAAAAAAACTCTTGTCTTGCCCAAGATTTGTTTGAGGGTGTTCTGCTTTAAAGAAATAACATCTTGCAGCTATGAATTGATAAATGACAGAATAAATGTGTTTCCTGGAGAGACTTATAGCAAACCAGGTGGCATTCAAGCTTGACTTGAGGGGCATGCAGCTCAGAACAGATGGCTTTTTAAGATTTGTCCCATTATGTTGCATGGGAGAATCAAAGATTCTAATGGTGCTGTGTGGCACCTAGTGCTTGTATTGAGGGACGTTTGTGGGTTTGTGTGTGCCCCAAGCCTCTCAGAGGTTCAGACTGCTTATATAGTACGAAGGTACTGACTGAGGAATATGTACACGGCAAATAGTTTCAATATATCTTGAAAAGGTAAAGTGGTTTAACATCCAGTTGTGTTCCATAAAAGTACACTGCTCAATCAGAAATGAGAAGGCAACACCATCTTTCTGCATAAATCTACTGAAATCACTTGTTTGAAGACTTGTGGAGATTAGTGTAGCTGGATTAGGTGACAGCTTTATCAAGACAGATGTCGTACATGGATTACTCCCACCCATTCAGTTTAGAAGTTTATTAAGCTTTCAGTACAATAATTTACATGAATTTTAATTTAATTAGCACATTAATCTGGGATCTGGACCTCCTACCAACTGTGGAATAAAACAACCTACTCAGATTTGTGTTATCTGGCCGAGTTTGAAAACATGAGATGACAAGTTCTTCTGATATTTTTGCTGGGTCTAGCGTAGACGAGGAGGCGGAACAATTCTTAAGTGCCTGTTTTCTGAGTTTCACAGCACTGGATGCACATTTATATGGGAGTGCAAATACAAGATTAAATGCAGCAAAACAAACATAATGAGCCTGGCGAAATACAAGTGCTGAGGAAAAACTGACGAAATGAGAATGGAGAATAAAGAAAATCAAGTGCAAAAAGACACACAAAAAAATCTGATCTTCTGCTACTTGTTCCTCATTCCTGGGCTCTGAATTAAACAAAGACTCATATGGTGCTTTCCCACCGCATGTGTCTGGCTCCACACGGCTCGGCACGCTTTAAACGTGTTGCTTTTCCACTGGCAGGGCCCCCCCCTGCGTAATAGAGCTGGTGACGTTGAAAATCCCAGTCTCTTACAGGACTCGCTGTCTTTGAAAACCACAACATTGGTGGCGGTAAGGTTAGGCACTGTTTACTCATTATGTATTTGCTTGTTGTTTTAGGTTTTTTGGACTGAACACTGCTCCGCGCCCCAGTGATCTCAGATCAGTTTTACTTGTTGCATGTTTGGCTTTCACTGGAAATTTTCGTCCGCCATCGGCCCAAGGAGCATTTAAACCTCTTCAAAACATATTGACGTAATGTTACGAGCTGCCGTTGTGAGTCTTAGTACCTACTCAGTACGGATAGAACCCGAAGTGAGCTGGGACTGAAAATTTGCCCAGTTCCAGGGGTCAGTTTTGGCCAGTGGAAAAGCAACATAGCCATGCCGAGTTGTGTAGTGTCGTGTAGGTTCCATGCAGTGGAAAAGTGCCAAAAGAGTCATTCATTCTGAACAGGGTTTTTAGACAGGAGGAGAATGTCGATGTGTTGTATTTTTACCAAAAGCATGTCACAAATAATTTTAAGACCATAGGGGTATGTATCAACTTGTGGAAAAGGTTTATATTTTTGATAAATATATATGCCACGCTCTTGCCATCTCTTGTGATGTCTGTTTCTCTGCAGTAATCTGTGTTTTGTTTTGGATCCTGTCTCCTCTCTTGTCTCTGCCTTAGCCCCACCTTCAAATCAGTGTCTCCACCTGTGCCTCCTTTGTTGCCCTACCCTATTGTTATCTTTTCCAGGTGTTCCTAATCTGTGCTCCTTGTGTATATAATTATAATCATGCACAGGATAAGATGTAATATATCCTATGCCAATTAGGGATTCACAAAGAGCCCAACCCACTCTCTTCCTACCTGCAGCCACCAGAATTCCTGTTGAATCCTACACCTCAACACTAAGGTTGCTGTGGCCTTTTATGATCCGATCAGCAACCAGCGACCCTTAACATCTACCGTTAATCATTGAGCCCAGCCCATGGGCTCAAAACCCACACTCCTCACACACTTGTACGAGCAAAACACAGCCATGTTAGTGTCACTGCAGTTCTGAGGAAAGTTTACCAACCAAATAATACCTGTTCTGTGGACATCCTGACCATTGAAAACAGGCTTAAACAGGAAACTGACAGACTAGAGCCTGTATGTTGTAAAATTTATTTAAAAGCATGTACAAGGAGGTGATCAAACCCGGGTCTGAAGCAGATGAGAACCTGGTCAGCAGGAGACATCTCTGCTCCTCAGGACTGTTTTTAGGGAACAAATATTTAGGGAGGCTGCAACCTACAGCAACACCACAGACTTGGAGGAGTACACGTTATTGGTGACAAGTGACATTGACTTATAGATGACGTGACTGTCTCCACGACCATCACCACACGTCCCAACCAGTAGCTGTAGATGATGGCAGAGGTACATGCTCAGCCTTTAAAGCAGGAGACAATGTGGCCCTAAGAGCAGCAAGGGCCATCAGAGAAGCACACAGCCAGAGCATCCACAGCCACTTCAAGGACATTGGTGACACATGGCGCATGTGGCAAGGCATCCAGGCCGTCACAAACTACAGGACAACACCACCTGCCTATGACGGTGAAGCCTCCCTTCCAGATGTGCTTGGTTTGAGACACAGAACGGCGTGGCAGCAAGGAAGATCATCCAAAAACAAAAAGGAGCACCCGGAGGAAACCCATGCGGACACAGGGAGAACACACCAACTCCTCACAGACATTAATACCAATATGGACAAAAAATAAATAAATAAATAAAGCCTAAATACAATGTTTACATTTATATCAAACTGCACCTTACTGCTCCCACTACCAGTGGGCTACCTGCACTGCCCCCTCCCTTTTTGTATTGCTTATTGTTCATTGTATCTTAAATTGTCTTGTGTCATTGCACATGTTACTGCACACGTGCCCTTTATGTTGTATTGTGTAGTTTGTTGTTCTATGGTTGAAATGTCAATTAAAAAACACTTGCAATCGAGGTGGTGTTAATATTTTGGCTGATCAGGGTAAAAATCCATATTTAGATTAAGATGTTTGGCATATTTTATGTCCATTTCTGGCATTCTTCGTGTAGCATATTCTCGCTGTTCAATGAAAAACACATATCTCCCAAATTAGCAACTTTACAGGAGAAAGACAAACATCTTACCTTTCAAAAGAAGTCAAGTAAAACGATTTTAGGTTCCTGTTGTGCCATTCCTCGTGAATATTTTACACAGTGTGAAGGACAGCTGTTGTGTTCAAATATAGTTAAATGCACAGAAATGCATATTTTTAATTGGACAGCAGTGATATCCTTTAACCTGTTTATCTTTAAACAGTGCATTGTATGATGGGTTATGTTTGTGGGGTGTTTAGATGACTGCTTTGGCCAGTGAAGTGTGTGATATACATTGGCACATGATGCTCCTTGAACTCACAATGGCCCTCACTGCAAGGAAAAGGCCAAAGCCTTCTGATAGAAGAGCAATAGGCGGATAGTCATTGATAACCTAAAGTTAGGAGGCTGGAAAACCTGAAAGAGCAAAGCTGGCCAGAGACTGCCAGGCAGAGCGTGGAGAAATATATCTGAAGCAGTTCAGCTCTTTAATCTTACACACACACACACACACACACACTCAGACACACTTCCCTGTGCATACAAAGCTGGATGGGGTGATGTCATAAGTAGAAGCATCAACAATTTCCTGATCTCCTTCAGCTGACTCTTGCTTTGCAAGTTACATACCCATTCAGGGCTGTAATAATCCCTTTTCCAACTCAACACAGTCGGGAGGTCTTAATGAAATGTCTGACGCGCATTAGTCAAGATAACACAACGTTCTCCCAATCTAAAAAGCCCTGTTCCACCTGTTTCAGAACCTGTTCCTTTACATCACCATGAGCCAGAGCTTAGTTTCGCAGCTGAGCCCAGGACTGAGGAGCTGTGGATTTTAGCCGGTTTTGCTTGGTTGTCTGTCTTCTCCATTCTCATCTCCATTGCCATGTTTTTGTCAGTTCACCGTAAGTGCTTATCTGTCCATGCATGTTGTGTTTGTTTTGCTTCATTTAACCTCATCTTTGTGCTCTCACATAAACCAACAGTAAAAGTGCCTGCACTCTATAGAAGAAGATCAGTTCTGGGATGTTCAGTTTGAGTGTATGAGCTCCAGATTTCAAGTTAATTTGCACATGCACTGAACAATTTTCATAATGTTTTTTTTTTAAAACAATAATTCCATATGTAGTATTTGCTTATGTTTAAATGGGTAAATAACTATGAAATGGCACTGCTAAAATAACCCTTTGTAGCGCCTTTATCTTTAGGATTTGTGATGAGGTCAGTGAATTGGCCCCATCACCAAGACTGGAATATACATTAAGGAATGTAATGCCAGTATTATTACTTACCTTGTGTTTCAGGTCCTGATCCTAAGGGAACGGCGGCGAATTTCCTGTCTCTCTTTGTGCTAGCCGAAGGGCCCACGGTGAAGTATAGAGAGGGGGAGGGAAGAGCTGGATTCGGGAACCTGTGAAAGGGAAAAAGCAAATAAGTAAAAATACTAACAAACTATGTACAAAGATAAATACTTACCTGTGAAGCCAGAATAATTTGTGCTGGGGATATCTTTTAATGGTTATATTGTAGGGAATAAATATCTTCCTGTAAGTAACTTTGTTACCCCTTTGCCAGAGTTGGGTTAGTCCAATTAAGAGAGGGGTGGGGCTAAGTTCCTAAAAGGAGGGTGATTTGGCTGCGGTAGCCAGTGAAGTAGTGATGGGAATTTCGGCTCTTTTTGAGGAACCGGCTCTTTTAGCTCGGCTCTTCATGAAGAGCCGGCTCTTTCGGCTCCTAAATGGCTCTTTGTTTTACCACTTATTTCCGCTGGTACAGAACAATATTACCTACATTTGACATGACTATATGGACAAAATATTATTGTTCAATATTAAAAATAATAAATAGTGTTGAAATGGCCAATTGTTTTATGGCTGTCTTGTAATAACTCACTGATTGCACTCACACATTCAATTGTATAAATAACTGGAATTTTATGTAAACACCTTAATAAAAAAAATCACTTGTAAACTCTGAAATATAGCCAATGGAACCCAAAAGGTAGGTATTACAAAATAGCTTATTAAATTAAATAATCATCCATTTCTGGGTAATAAAATAAACAAATACTCTGCAAAGTACAAAACAGCAGCATTCAACGGTAGTGATTAAAACAACCACAAGTGTCAACAGACATTTAACTGATTTAACATTTTCTTCAACTATTTTTGGAAGGCAGATTGGCATTCAGGAAATCAAGTGTCTCAGCTTGGAGGGTTGGAGCTTGCTTGTTGTTCTCTGATTGGTTAATGGACAAGCCTTAGAAAAAAATGGCTCGGTCTTAGACGGGAACCGGCTCTCATCGTTCACTTACAAGAGCCGGCTCTTTGAACCGGTTCGTTCGCGACAGACACATCACTACAGTGATGGAACTGCAGTACAGAGAAACTAGGTCTGTTTAGTTCCAACTCACTGTTTTTATTCATTTTCTTTTCTTTATTGGTACCTCTCTTATCGTGATGTCATCACATGTTATTTTGAGTCCTGCCTGCTCCTTGCTGAATGAACCCACACTTCTTCAGCCGTACCCCCACACTTCAATTCTAACATCCTTCCCACAAGATTGTATCTTATCTTTAAGTTTTCTTCCCTCTTCTGCTATAACAGTATTAAACCTGAATCCATTGCTCTCTTAAATACACAAATAATTTTGTGTTATTAAAAAAACAGTGGTAAACATGCTGCTGGCTTCCTTCTTTGGAATAAAATTGCAGATATCAATATCGAATGAGGGCGGCACGGTGGTGCAGCAGGTTAGTGTCGCAGTCACACAGCTCCAGGGGCCTGGAGGTTGTGGGTTCGATTCCCGCTCCGGGTTACTGTCTGTGAGGAGTGTGGTGTGTTCTCCCCATGTCCGCGTGGGTTTCCTCCGGGTGACTGTCTGTGAGGAGTGTGGTGTGTTCTCCCCGTGTCCGCATGGGTTTCCTCCGGGTGACTGTCTGTGAGGAGTGTGGTGTGTTCTCCCTGTGTCTGCGTGGGTTTCCTCCGGGTGACTGTCTGTGAGGAGTGTGGTGTGTTCTCTCGGTGTCTGCGTGGGTTTCCTCCGGGTGACTGTCTGTGAGGAGTGTGGTGTGTTCTCCCTGTGTCTGCGTGGGTTTACTCCGGGTGCTCCGGTTTCCTCCCACAGTCCAAAAACACACGTTGGTAGGTGGATTGGCGACTCAAAAGTGTCCGTAGGTGTGAGTGTGTGTGTGTATGTGTGTGTTGCTCTGTGAAGGACTGGCGCCCCCTCCAGGGTGTATTCCCGCCGCGACCCTGAACTTGATAAGCGCTTACAGATAATGAACGGATGGATGGAATTTGGAATGAACAAATAATTACAAAAATATTACCTATAAATCACATACAACATTCATGGACAAATGAGTCTAATACAAGTTACAAAGAATTTAGACATCACTGCTTCGAGTTTGAGTTTGTAGCTGTACTTATATGGGTAAAATGTGAATGGTGGCTAGGCTGGTAATAGTAGTAGAGGTGAAAACAAACAGCAATTAATATGTACTTGAGATGTAGATGAATATATATTTAAAATCAGGTAACTTTGAAATTAACACTGACCTTATTTACCAAAACTTTATGGACAGGTTGCTTTAAAAATATATCAGTTATTGGTGAATGCCTTGCCTTTTGTGCTCAGCTGAGAAACAAGGCGTGTAAAAAGTTCCCATTAAAATAATAAAAAAGCTGAGGTAAGGGACAAATGATTACAATTATTGCTTTCAAAATTTAATTTGAATAATTGTTGAATTTAGTAATTTACACTTCATCACCGATCCAAACAGACACATGTGGCCTTAATCTGACTTAGTTATGGCACTGGAACCTGTCGTGGGCCAGAAGTGAGCCAAATGTTGATTTGACCCAAAACATACCAGATATCTGACATATAAAGTGGACTTGTGGTTGAATTGAGGCAGAAAAACTCACCCTGATTCAATGCTGTTATTTACGGCCAGATATGGGCTGTAAAAAAAAATGCTGATGTGAGCCATATCTCGGCCAAAATTTCATTGCAATCTGGGAACAAATAACTGCTGGCCATAAATAAAATGAAAATCATTTTAGGTTGTAAACATGTTAAAAGTCATTAATAATCATTTATAACACAGAGAGGAAGTAAAACAATGAACTCTTTTTTGGAAAACACTGAAAGTGTCAGAGAACCTACTGAAAATATCAAGGGAAAGAATAAACTCAGACCAGAGAATGTGAATTTAGTCATTTAATATGTTAATGTACACATCACATTAGGTCACCGTGGTCCTATGTGTTATAAATGTCTACTTATGACTATTAATGTAACAACATATTAATAAACAGATTTTAAACAAGTTATAAACTTTAATAAGTTTACATTTTGTTCTAAAGTGGTAGTTTCAATCAGTTATTTTTATTTTTACTATATATAACTATTATTGTAATAACCAGCATCACAAACATCACAAGTGTGTTTTAACACTGATCTTATGGGAACAACATAGTTGCAATTTCTTCCTGTCCACCAGGGGTCACTCTCTGACTGTTTATCACAAGTCTGGCTGCACTTCTCTCTTTGGCCCATCAGTTGATCCTCATTAGACTGAGCAGTGATAATAGGTCCCACTGTGCCCATGATGGAGCAATAAAGAAATATTGAAATACAAGCACACAAGCTCCAACACACACACGCAGAACACACCAGCTGTCAATTCTAAGGCTACATTGGACATAGAGTTTGTACACAAACATGGAAAGAAAGATAGCAGCAGAGTGTGAGCGTGAAAAACGATTCGGGCTTCGAGTTAACCTCAGTAATCCGGGTTGGTTGGACTAAAGGTTATGGGAAATTCTCAGGGCCTCATCAGTTCTGTGAGGTAAAAATTATTATTATTATTATTATTATTATTATTATTATTATATCTCCTCAGATAAATATGGGCTTCAGACACGAAGGGACAGTGCTACACCAATGAGAAGAATCCCTTGGAAACATTGGGACTATATTCTTGGAATACTTATTTAAAAATTAATAAAAAACTATGCAGTGAGGGATTATGCAGGACCCAGGTTAACCTCTAGCACAAATAGGAGGTGACAATTGAATCAACAAATCACGCTTTGACAGACTGTGAATGTGTGGAAGTCTATCTTTCTGTGGCCAAAAATAATTGTCAATGTTCATTACCGTTGTTTTAGCACTCACATAATATTACAACCCTGTGTTTAATTAATATTAGAATGTAGCATCATTGTGGAGATTATTGTTTTCTATTTTACGGCCAAAATTGTTCTTAAGAAAATAGCTCTGTGGTTGTTTTTTAGAGCAGTCAATTTTACAGTTACCAAGTAACATATTTCCTCAGCGTTCACAGTACTGCTGTAGCATTTGTGATATAATACATGGGTTCAATTAAATTACGGCACTGATATGCAGAACAGCACCGCACACCAGAAGTTGAAGGCCAAGCGTTGTCCTGGTGCAACCCTCTGATAGAGACTGTACTAATCTGTTCAAGTTGTTTTGCATTCCTCCTCCATACTGAGGCCTTTCCATCTCTCATGGCTTGTATAAGCTGAGCGCAGCATGTTTTGCCTTTTGCCTCTGAATTCAAACCCAGATGTGTGTGTGTGTGTGTGTGTGTGTGTGTGTGTCTCTCTCTCTCTCTCTCTCTCTCTCACCCACACACACACACACAGCATTCTGGAATTTTATTTATGACGCTGCAGTCAGCATAGCTAATGCTTCACATGGCACATTCACTCAATGCAGTTGGGGGAGGGTGGGGAGAAAAAGGAAATAAAAGGAGAGTGTGAGTGAAAAAGAAAGATCTGTCCAATTTCATAGTCGTTTAAAAAAAAAAACCCAAAAAAACCCAGCCTTCCACAACCCAGAGGCAGCAATTTATTCATCAACAATCAGACGTACGTCGGCAGCCGTTTGAATGTTTCACATGAGGAGGACACGAGGAAAAAGAGGCAATAGAGACTCTGCCTTCACACTTATTACCTACGTGCAGCATGCGCTAACAGTCCACAGCTGTGGCTTTGTGTTGAAAAAGAACTCTCACTCGCTCTTTAAAAAAAAAAAAAACTCAAAATTATTCATGTGTTTATGTAAATTGCTGGCATCCACCGAATGCCGAACTTTCTTCTGGAAGAGACTTTTGGTCCCTGGGGAGCAAAACCAACAGCCTGTTCTTCGTTTTTTGGAACATAAATATCGCATTTTAAATGCAGACATAGAGGAGGAATGTCTGAAGGTCTGGATTAAGAAGGTCAAGTCCAGCTGCTTGAAGGAAATTACAAAGGGTTAAATAAGCAAGGAACAGATAGATGATGCACTCAGTTATTCCACTATCTTGTGCAACTCTGTGAAGATTTATTTGTCTCGGTACTTTGCTGTGTTTCTTTGCTGTGCACTGATGCAGCGTTAGCCCTTTTCAGCGTTTCTTCTCTGAGATGTTGTGGAGTCTTGGTTCTTGCCCTTATGCCATCTTATCCTTTTGAGTCTTTGTTCCTCTTATAGAGAATTCTCCTTTTAAAAGTGACATAAAAAATAATGC